>NC_084593.1:5595406-5735406 GCF_033807715.1 Cololabis saira
TCAGTTAAGTAGTTCTTAACAGCGAAAGACTTCTTTCACAGGCTCCTTAAGATGGTTTGAAAGAAGTCTTTCGCTGTTAAGAACTACTTAACTGATCTGGGAAACCGGGCCATTATTAGTCTCCTGCTGGTTCACCTGTTTGATGCTTTCAGCCAAAGTTCCTGAACTTGTAAAGTCAGCAACTCGGAAATGTATCCGACATGATATTTGATGGATTTGCCTTTTGGGTGATTGTCAGTCAATCGTAAATCCAATACACCAATCAACACACCACCGACAGACGTGGACGGAAAGCAGAACCCCCCGGTGGCCATGGTTTGCAGCCTGGAGGTTGATATCACTTACAGGGCAGCACAGGTTAGCTGAAGTTTGAGTCCTGTCTGGTTTGAGAGCGGTGTAGGTTCTGACCTTGGGAACGGGTGAATATTTGCTGCCTCGGCAGGTCGTGTCAGTCGGGGGGGAATGTGGGGACTCTGCCTTCGGAAGCCCCGGAGGAAAAAGCTTTTGTGAGCTTCGCCAGCATCAACCGAGACAAGACCGGTCTTGTGAGCGTGTTACGGTTATGTTTTATGTTGGCAGTAAATGCTTTTCAAAGATTTCAAAAGCATTGTTATCTGGTTGTCACATTAAAGTGAAGCTGAAGAAAGAGAGAGAGAGAAGACGGATGGGCAGTTAAAGTGTGAATGAAAACTGTGGTTGTCTTTGTACTCGTACACTTCATTGTGTATTTTCCTTTGCTTGCGTATTTGAAATTGCCTTGAGTGCTTTACACACACTTCCTTTTGGTTGTAATTTCATGAGAACGAGTGAGTCAGGTTTGCTGAAAGCTTCAAGCTTGAACAAGCTTCCTGCTCGCAGGCTGATCCAGCTTCTCAATTTTGCTCTAATAGTTAAGAGTCAGGGATTTTTCTCTACTGAATATCCACATCATGAAGAGCTTCTGGTTTCATAGCACAAGTATTGGTTCGATGTCCAGCATAAGAAATGAGAGACTATACCCCACATGATGGAATAGATCAGGAGTCGGCAACCCAAAATGTTTTAGAGCCATATTGGACCAAAAACACAAGAAACAAATGTCTGGAGCCACAAAAAATGACTGAGTTTTGTATCAGCCTTAGAATGAAGACGACACATGCTGCATGTAGCTATATTAAGACCCCGTCCACACGTAGCCGGATATCTGCGGATATCTGCTAAACCGGAGATATTTTCCTCCGTTTTGACCTGTCATCCACACGAAAACGCAAATAAACGAAGGTTTAAAAAAACTCCGGGCAAAGTGAAGATTTTTGAAAACTCCGTTTATGTAGATGCGTGTGGACACACATAACCGGAGATTTGCGTTTTCGAACGTCACATTATGCGCCAAAACAACAACAAATCTGCTCTGACGTGCGCCTTTTGTTTACTACAGATGATCCAGCATCTGTTCTCCAAGCTATTTATTAAATAAATGGTCTCTGCTCTTGACCACCACTTACTGCGTTACACCGACACAGAGGCTCCGCCGTACCCTACACCGTAGGGTACGCGGCGACGCGCACCCTAGGTGTAGGGCCCGCAGAGCCGCGGAGCCGCGGAGGTGCAGCTTCCCCGGGAGCTGCAGATGATCTACAGGTTAGAATGCTTATGAAGTGGTCGAAAACGCAGATCTTCGGTTACGTGTGGATGCAAATTTTTTTATAAACGGAGGAGGGAAATATTAGTTTTTAAAAATACCCGGCTACGTGTGGACGGGGTCTTAGTTATAACTGGGGGAAGATGTTTTTTTTCATTATGCACTTCGAGAAAAAAGTCTAAATGTCGAGGAAAAAAGTCAAAATTTCATGTAAAAAGTCGAAATGTCGAGAAAAAAGTCGAAATGTCGAGATTAATGTTGAAGTACAATCTCGAGAAAAAAGTCAAAATGTCGAGAAAAAAGTCGAAATTCCGAGAAAAAGGTCGAAATGTCAAGATTAAAAAGGAAAGGAAAAAGGAAGAAAAAAAGAGGAAAAAAAGGAAAAAAAGAAGAAAAAAGAAAAAAAGGAAAATAAGAAAAATAAGAAGAAAAAAATAAATAAAAAGAGAAAAAAGAAAAAAAGAAAAAAGAAGAAAAAAGGAAAAGAAGAAAAAAAGGAAAAAAAAGGTCAAACATTTTTTAAAAAGCTCCAGGAGCCACCAGGGCGGCGCTAAAGAGCCGCATGCAGCTCTGGAGCCGCGGGTTGCCGACTCGTGGAATAGATCATGATGGTTAAACCATCTTTCATTTTTAGTCGCGTAAAGAAAGATCTTTACTGAAAAGGCCAAACTTGTGCTTCATAAAACCATGCGCTCTAAAGTGCTGACGACTTAATTTCCAAAAGGATTCATTGGTTTCAGAGCTGCTGGGATACAATAATAGATGCAGGAAGCAATTTGGGAGGAAACACGACTAGTCCCATCTTGGGCGGTGGGTATCTGGGTGCTACTGGGATTCTGCAGAGACCTGGAGAAGAAACAAACAGATGTGGTTTGGAAATGAAAGCCGAGCACTTCCAGAGCAAAGTGAAGCTGCTAGCCGCTGTTGCACGGGCAGAAACACACGGACCATGACCAGTACTCGAGTTGTAAAAAACAATCAGGGGGGATGGTGGATTTTATCATATGGGAACAGATAATTTGTGCTGATTACAAATAATATATTACAAATAATAGCAGTGACCAAAACACCTGCAGAAATACTGCAGGAATGACATAGCAGCAGTTAAATGCAGCCTTCTGTAAGCTTTAAATATCCACTGGACTTACATCAAATACATCAAAACACAACAATAAAAAACACTTTTCTGAACTTATCAATATGACTCTGTCCTTCACAGGATAAGTAACATGGATCACTGCAAAAACTCACAATCTTAACAAGAATATTTGTCTTATTTCTAGTTAAAATGTCTCATTTTAGTAAAAAAAAAAATTTAGTACACTTAGAACAAGACTCATAACTGGAAAACACAACAATTTTCACCGGTTTCAAGTAGATTTTCACTTGAAATAAGTAGGAAAATCTGCCAGTGGAACAAGATTTTTTTGCTTGTAATGAGAAGATAAATCTTGTCCCACTGGCAGATTTTTCTACTTATTTCAAGTGAAAATTTACTTTAACAGGTGAAAATTGTCAAATAAGTTATTTTTCTGGTGTTATTTTTCTGGTGATGACTCTAAATGTTGAAATAGCAGTAAAACCACATTCATTGATGAAATGACATAAGGGATGGAAAGGAGGGATGGCAGTTTTACAGGGGGGATGATTTGGACCGTTTTTATTTCAGGGGGGGATGATTTGGACCGTTTTTATTTCAGGGGGGGATGCCGTCCCCCCTCATCCCCCCTCAACTCCAGTACTGACCATGACACATTTATTTAAATACAATTAAATCAAAGTTTGTGATACTGTTGCACTGCTACAAAGAAACGTGAACAAAAACTGAGGAGCCTGTTCTTTAAAGTATTGACTTTCAGGTCTAACAACAGAAAGCTGAGCCTCCCTGCAGAGTTAGAGGAAGCTGGAGAGCAGGTCACGCTGCGTGATACCTGGACAAACGCTGCCCTCGTTTCACTTCTCCCAAACCTGCATAACACGCTGCTTTCCTGACCCTTTTAATTCCAGAGCACCATCACTGGTCGCATGTTGATGGGCTAGTTAGTATTACAGCGTATCTTTAGCCCTTGCTGTGTGAAATCCACAATGCTCTGAGAGATTTTTGCAAAGATACATCTGCGCTGCCGTTATCAGACATTTAATCTTGACAATATCCCGCTGAAATCAACACACAGTATCTTTGCTTTGCCCGGCAGAAACATCAAGTTCAGGTCCAGGACCCATGTGGGTCACTTATCTTCCTCGGCCAGACTATTGGTGTGTGTGTATTCTTGTTTTAAAGCAGAACACAAACTTTCAGCTTTTGTTGAGTTTGGCGGCTCCTTTGGACCAAAGTGGTACTGCTTTACCAGAAAGAACTACATTTCCCATGAGCACCAGCGCGTACTGCCGGAAAACTCCTGTCCCCGTCGCTGCATTTGTTTTGATAGTGAATGAAATAAGACGGGACGGACTTTCAAAACTACTTTTCTGTTTTCAGCGGTCGTTTGCAGGATGGATAGTGAAGAGGTAATGTATCTATTTTTGGCTAAACAATATAATATGACGATGTTGAAAATCACTAATTTCAACTTGCTTTTATTAGTGAAGTCACCCCCACCCCCCTGTCCTGTTTCAGCGTTTATACTGCACCTTTTTCCTGTCACGTGTTTTAGAGGGACTTCGTCATAAATTAGTAGTCCAACATACTTACTGACAAAATAAAAAAAAACTTTATAACCTGTGAATAACTGAATGCCCCTTCTTTATATTTTGCAGATCAGCCCTGCAAAATTTTACCGTTCTCAGGAAAAATACTAGAAATGTTCTATACATTTTCTTTGCGTTGCATTCTTTCCTCTAGTGCTGTAATTCTATTCAATTGTAAGCAGTCAACGTGTACTTACTAGTTCAACAATAACAGGGTAAATCACCATCGGTCGGACATCCCTCCTCGTCTTTCAGCTCACGCCAGCGAGTGAATGCCGGGCCAATGTTTATTCTTGTCCGGGCATTTAGCTTGTTTCTCTCCCGCTTTCTTTTTTCGCCTCCTCCGATAAAAAGTGACGTATGCCGTAAAGCAGTCAAAGCCGTAAAAATGTGTAGTTTTTTAGTGTGGCAGGGTTCCTACCATGCTCCTCAAAGTTACATAGTGCCAGTGAAGGAGATACAGACTCCTCAGACCATGACAGAGGTTCATTAAACCTGTTGGAAGTTGATGTACCATCACAATGATGATGATGAAATATTAGATTAAGGTGGAAAAGTTACATAGTGCTGCTTTAAATTCCTCATTAGGACCTTCTGGTGAAGTCACTGACCTTGTCATTGCTGATTGGGTAACGTACTGCGTCACGCATCGCGTCACTTCCTGGTGTTGCGGTCTGTTGCTGCCGTTGCTGCTGCACGGCGTGCAGGCACAGATCTCTCCCGACTTTTTTGTCTTAAACTTAGACTGTTTTCTGGTAAAATAGCACTATATCTGGTACATTACTGTCTTTATTTCAACACTCGCTCATTTTCTCTTCCGTAACTTTCACTGTCACCAATCACCAATACATTTTCTGTCCGTTAGCCTCCGTTAGCATCTTAGCATGGGCTCTCCGTCTCCCACCGTTTCACCTCTTTGCTGCTCAGTGTGTGAAATGTTTAGTTATTCCTCTGCCTCCTTTAGTGAAGACGGTAAGTGCTTAAAATGTAGTTTATTTACAGGGCTGGAGGCGAGGCTCAGTCAGTTAGAGGTCCGGTTCTGCCAATTTGACCATAGTCCGATAGCCTCCTCAGCTAACCAGGCTAAGCTAGCGGCGGACCGGCCCGTAGCAGCTGAGGGTAGCCGCCCCCCTGCAGCTCCCGAGCAGCCGGCCAGTCAGGACCGGTGGGTGACGGTTCGGGGGAAGCGTAGTAAACGGCTCACGGAACACCACCACCCGCTTCACGTGTCTAACCGATTTTCCCCACTCAGCGACACACCCGTTGAGAAGCCGACCCTGGTGATTGGCGACTCCATAGTCAGACATGTGAAGCCGACTCCAGAGACCATAGTTAGGTGTATCCCGGGGGCCAGAGCGGGCGACATAGAAGCAAATTTGAAGCTACTGGCAAAGGGTAATCGTAAATATGGTAAAGTTATCATCCACGTCGGAGCTAACGACTCCCGTCTTCGCCAGTCGGAAGTAACCAGAATGAATATTGTCTCGGTGTGTAACTTCGCTAAAACCATGTCGGACTCCGTAGGTTTCTCTGGCCCCCTCCCCAATCTGACCAGCGATGACATGTTTAGTCGCATGCTCTCGCTCCGTCGCTGGTTGTATCGGTGGTGTTCAGAAAACGACGTGGCCTTTATTGACAATTGGGAAACGTTCTGGGGAAAGCCCGGTCTGATTAGAAGAGACGGCATTCATCCCACCCGGGATGGTGCTGCTCTTGTCTCTAGTAATTTGGCCTGTTTCATTAGACCCTCTCCCTGACATCGCAGGGTCCAGGCCAGGATGCAGAGCTGTAGTTTAACACACTTCTCTGCTGCTTCTCGAGGACCAACGCCTGCCAACAAAACTATAAGATTACATGATGTAACTGGTAACTCTAACCAGGTGCCTAGCAAAATAGAAGTAGTTGCAGTTCCCCGCCCTCCACTAGTTCACCAGGTGCGGCGTTATAGAGGCGTTAACCAAAATAATCTTGTAAAAATTAAAACCAATGCACATTTGGTACCAATAACAGACCAAAAAATTAGATGCGGACTACTAAATATACGATCGTTAAGCTCCAAGTCTCTGTTAGTAAACGATATAATTACAGAGAGCAGGAGTGATGTTTTCTGCAGAAACATGGTTACAGGATGAAGAGTATGTTAGTTTGAATGAATCAACTCCGCCCGGCTACTTTAATCATCACATTCCTAGAAACACGGGCCGGGGCGGAGGAGTCGCAGCAATTTATAACTCCAGTCTCCAAACAAAAATTGAACCTAAGTGCAATCATAATACGTTTGAAAGCCTCACGCTTAGTCTGAAATTTCCGAGCTGGCAATCAGAGAAGCCAGTTGTGTTAGTGGTAGTGTACCGGCCCCCTGCTGGTGCTTATTTAGAGTTTCTGTCTGAATTTTCAGATTTCCTTTCTGGATTATTGATCAGTACAGATAAATTCATCATAGTGGGGGATTTTAATATTCATATGGATGTTGAAAGCGATAATCTTAAATTAGCTTTCAATTCTCTTCTAGAATCAATGGGTATCTCACAAAAAGTGGACGGGCCGACGCATTGTTTTGGTCATACTCTCGATCTCGTTCTCACCTACGGTGTTGAAACTGATGGTCTGTTGGTGTCACCTGTTAACTCCCTTTTATCCGACCATTATTTAATAACGTTGGAATTGAATGTTGTTGATGTTGAAGTGCAGGGCAGGAGGTATTATTTTAGCAGATGTTTGTCTGATGAAGCTATTGCTAAATTTAAGGAGACCATTGCTCGTCTTGCGACAGTGGAAAATAGTGAAGCCTCTACTGAAGCAATAGAGGCCAGTGACCTGGGTTCTACCTCTGATGTTGATGTTGATTTTCTTGTTAGTAACACTGCTGATCTGTTGCACTCAGCTTTAGATGAAGTTGCTCCTTTGAAAAAGAGGGTTTCTAGCCACAGGAGCTTAACTCCCTGGTACAATTCAGATATTCGCATGTTGAAACAAAGCGTGCGTAAAATAGAAAGGAAGTGGCACTCTTGTAAGTCTGTAGACTCTTATCGTGAATGGAAAGATATTCTAATAGTATATAAAAAAGCCATTCGCAAAGCAAGAACAGCTTATTATTCAACGTTGATAGAGGATAACAAAAGTAACCCACGTTTTCTGTTCAGCACTGTAGCCAGGCTGACAAAGAGTCACAGCTCTGTGGAGCCGTGTATTCCTGCAGCTCTCAGTAGTGAAGACTTTATGAGCTTCTTTAACAGTAAAATCACGAGAATTAGAGAAGAAATCAACCAGCCGGTTGTGGGCGTTTCTTCAGCTTTAGCGACTTCCCTAGGCTCTGACTTGTCTCTAGACTGTTTTGATCCTATAGACCTCCCTGAGCTGACTTCACTCGTTAATAGAGCTAAGTCAACCACATGTATGTTAGACCCCATCCCGACTCGACTATTCAAAAATGTTTTTTCTCTTATTGGTGTGACAATACTGGACCAAATCAACCTATCCCTAAGCTTAGGATATGTACCACAGGTTTTCAAAGTGGCAGTAATTAAACCTTTACTTAAAAAACCTTCCCTTGACCCAGACACCTTAGCTAATTATAGGCCAATTTCTAACCTTCCATTTGTATCTAAAATTCTGGAAAAGGCAGTTTCAAGCCAGTTATGTGACTATTTGTATAGAAATTATCTGTTTGAAGTCTTTCAGTCAGGGTTCAGAATGCATCATAGCACAGAGACAGCACTGGTTCGAGTTACGAATGACCTTCTTATGGCCTCAGATAAGGGATTAGTGTCCATATTGGTTTTACTGGACCTCAGTGCTGCTTTTGACACTATAGATCATGGCATTTTACTGCACAGGTTAGAGCATGTTGTTGGGATTAAAGGGACAGCTCTGCGTTGGTTTAAATCATATCTATCTGACAGGTTCCAGTTTGTTCATGTACATGAGGTTTCTTCAGAACAGTCAAGGGTCTGTTATGGTGTTCCGCAGGGTTCAGTGCTAGGGCCAGTCTTGTTCAGTTTATACATGCAGCCGTTGGGAAGTATAATCCAGAATCACGGCATACACTTTCATTGTTATGCTGATGATACGCAGCTCTACTTGTCTATGAAGCCGGATGAAACAGAACCGTTAGTTAAACTTCAGGCATGTCTTAGGGACATCAAGGACTGGATGTCCAGAAATTTCTTGCTTCTAAATTCAGATAAAACAGAGGTTATCATTCTTGGTCCAGAGCATCTTAGGAAGGGATTAGATGGTGTTGCGATGGCTTCCAGTGCAACTGTGAGAAACCTTGGTGTTGTTTTCGATCAGGATTTGTCGTTTAAACCATATGTTAATCAGGTTTGTAAAATAGCGTTTTTCCATCTCCGTAATATTGCAAAAATTAGGAAAATCCTCTCGCAGAGGGATGCAGAAAAACTAGTTCATGCGTTTGTATCTTCTAGACTGGATTACTGTAATGTGTTGTTAGCAGGATGTCCAAGTAATTTGCTGAATAGGCTCCAGCTGATCCAGAATGCAGCAGCACGAGTACTGACAGGAATTAGCAGGAGAGACCACGTCTCTCCAGTGTTAGCGTCGCTCCATTGGCTACCCGTAAAATTCAGAATCCAATTTAAAATTTTATTACTTGCATATAAAGCCCAAAACGGCTTAGCTCCGCAGTATTTACAAGATTTGATAGTGCCTTATGTTCCTGTCAGAGCTCTCCGCTCCCAGGGTGCAGGTTTACTCGTAGTTCCTAGAGTATCTAAATGTAGATTAGGAGGGCGGGCGTTCTGCTATCAGGCACCATTACTTTGGAACCAACTTCCAATCTGGGTTAAGGAGGCTGACACCACCTCCACCTTTAAAACTAAACTTAAAACCTTTCTGTTTAGTAAAGCTTATAGTTAGTGTTTAGTAAACCTCTAGCTGGTGTTGGTAAATCTCTAGGTAGTGTAAACTCTAGTGTGTTAGAGTCAGTAGTCATAGTTGCAGCTATAGAACAAAACTATAATAGTTAGTCTCAAATATAGCTTCGCGGTAGATATGCTGCTATAGGCTTATGCTGCAGGGGGGCACCAACATGATCCGCTGGGCGGTGCCTCTCACCCTTCTTCTCCTCTCCTTTTCCCTGCCTCTCTTCTCCATTACCATTTTTATTTATTATAAATATCTCATAGCTATCATTTTTGTCCATCGTTCCTGTAGTTTCTTGTGCCGGCCCCCCTTTTTTCTCTTTTGTGTATGTTTGCAGGCCGGAGCCTCAGGAGCTGCGTTCTGGCCTGTGTTCCCGGCCCTCCCCCCCCTCTGGTCATCCCATTGCTTCTTCCACCTGCCTACGTGGATGTCTGCTGTTGCTGCTTCCGCCTGCCTGCACCCCCCCCCCCCCCCTCTGGTCATCCCGCTGCTGCTTCCACATGACTGTTGTGTGCTGCTGACGCCCCCCCCCCCACCTCTGGTCATCCCGCTGCTGCTTCCACCTGCCTGCTGTGTGCTGTCGACGTCCCTGACTCCCCCAGTCTGGCCTTCGGCAGGAGGGTCCCCCCTTATGAGCCTGGTCCTGCTCAAGGTTTCTTCCTCCTAAAGGGGAGTTTTTCCTTGCCACTGTTTGGCTTAAGGCTTTTCTCCCACTAAGGGAGTTTTTACCTGCCATTGTTTATATAATAATTGCTCGGGGGTTTATGTTTATGTTTATGTTCATGTTCTGGATCTCTGGAAAGCGTCTAGAGACAACATCTGTTGTATTAGACGCTATATAAATAAAATTGAATTGAATTGAATTGAATTGAATTTACAAAAGAACAATCCCAAACAACATATTCATATTCACCAGTTTTAGCTCGAAAGCTAATATCGTCACACTATATAATCATATATACATTTGTACATAATAGAAAAATAATATAAACAAAATTTCCAATTGAATAAACTTGTAAGTATTTATACCTTCAGATATGATATTGATTGATTCAAATTGTCTGAAAATGGGTATGAAGAAGCAAAACTTATTTATTCATACCCCTTCTCCCTCTAATTGCCCTTATTTTTAAACAGCTTGTGCTTTTTATTATTTTACTTCTTTTCTTATCATCTTATCCATAATTTTATTCAATCTTATTTGTTATTTACTGTCTAATTATGTCTTGCCGCTTTTAATGTCAATGTAAAGCACTTTGAATTACCTTGTGTTGAATTGTGCTATATAAATAAACTTGCCTTGCCTTATAGTAACCTTCCTGTTTGATTTTTATGCATATATAAACTTACCACAAAAAGTCGAGGAATGTTGGTTTGGCAGGTTATTTCTTTGCTCTAACGATGCTTCTTGGCAATAACTCTCATACCGTGGGAAAGCCTGTTTATTTCCCATTTCAATGTTGCCACATTTGTAAGGAACATGCATTTGTCGGAGCTGAGTATCCGGGCGGTGCCAAATTTACAAAATCCTCTCTGCCAAAAAGAAAACAACTACTGTGGCTACTAAAAGAACAAACCCCCACATAGTGAATCCTGCTTCTTTCATTTAGCTCAGTAAAGGTTTCTGCAGGTCTGCAGCAGATTACAGGTTTAGCTTTTTCCACATGAAGCTTTAATGCTTCTAACTGAATATTTAAGAATCACAAAATGACTGAAACTGTTTTCAGGAATTGCAGAACTTTAGTTCTTTTTATAAAGGAAAAAAGCGAATTAATTAAATTGTGTTTTAACAGGAAAAAAAAACAATTAAATCCAAGCAGAACAAAGAACTTTTGTAATATTTGGCTTGGAGGTGAAGTCACTTTTAAATTGCTGTCTGGTCTCCTGCTTGGCCCCACTCTCTTTTCCTCTTTTGTAATTACTTTTTGTCGTTCAGCAGAAACACTCCCCTCAAGTCTCATGAGGATTGTTTGTTATGTCATTGTTTCATCTCTCCTTTTTTAAAGTTTCTTTCTTTTTGTTAGTTTAAAAACTCAAGGTTACTCATCAAACATAGTCACTAAAATAACATTTTTACTGTTATTTTAGAACGCTAATGTCACGACAATATATACCCCCCCCCCAAAAAAGGGTTTTAATTCAATATTTGATTAAAAGTAAAAACAGACTGAACACCTCTAACTTTTATTTTGGTACTTCCAGAGAGATAAATAGTTTGTGTCCCCCAAAACATCTAGATTTAACATTTGAATATAGCCCTATGTTTATACATTCAACATTTCTATTCATCCATTAGATCTCATTTTGGGTAATTATGTGTAACATTTAATATTTCGATCTAACTATTTAACATATTTCTAAGTTACTATTGTAAATGTGCTAAAAAGTGACTTCAGCATTCCCCCCTCCCTCCGATGACACGTGGAGTTGAGCGACCTTGAGGGGAGTAAGGAGGGTTGGGGGTGTAGTATGTTGCTGTGAGAGCAGAAAGCAGACCGACTTTCAGAGGTGGGTAGTAACGAGTTACATTTAGGGCCAATCCCAATCCCCCCCCTACTTTCTACCACTAGCCCTAAAAATGAAGCCACAGGCTTCATTTGTAGGCCCTTGTAATGTTCCCTAGGGATTGGGACACCACTTGCTACGTCACTGCGTGGTTTACGTTCGGGTACGTAAGCGACTGCGTAGTTACGTTTGCACATACGTCACACCATATCAGGAAGCCCAGAGCTAAAAGCTGTTTTAATTTCCACTGTAGCGCTGTTAATATGCCACTTTATAAAGTTTTAATATTTTTTCAGGCGTAAAAGTAACCGTTAAGATCCCCAACCTGGGCTCAGTTTATCCTAATAACGCCTGTTAAGAAATTTGATCCGAAGTTTTCAGGGATGAGAAGAGCCGCCGGCTCGGGAGCTGATTTATGATTCCGCGTTAAATTGACGCAGAGCCTACAGCGTACGGCCCGTAACATGTGCGTAGCAGGAAATGGGTTTGCTGGCTCGATGATGAGAGCTTTACAGGTGAACCTCCCGCCACGTGAACGGGAGGGCAAACCCTGGCCGTTTACTACGGTGGCCGACGAGGGGCAAACGCACTGCAACGGCCCCCCTGCAGGTTTGGAGAACTTCCGGTTGTAGTGACCGGTTATGAAGCGTTTTTCTTTTGAAGATGGTTTCTTGTTTTATATCGTTTTGTGCTTTGCATCGTTTCTCTATTTGCAGCGCGTTTGATGATGCTGCATTTGTCTTTGTTTTTTGCAGCACGTTTTTTCATTTGCACCACGTTCCTCTTTTTGTACCTCGTTTTGAGTTTGTGAATTTGAATCGTTTCTGTACGTTTCTGTGACACATTAGGCCGTTGCAGTGTGTTGGCCCTTGTCGGCCACCGTAATTTACTGCCCTCTCCCCTCACTTTAAATACAGGCCATGAAAAAAAGTTAAGGAAGAACTTTAACAGCTTCTGTTTTTGAAACACAGCAGCTGCTCCGAGTTTTCAGTAAATAGTGTAGGAGTGTTTGTCCACTGTAACCACATTTCAAAACCTAGATATGCATCACAAAATATGACTCTGACATCCATGCACATACACTTCTCAGACTTATTTCATTTTAGTCCAGTAAACTCCTCTTCTCATCGATCAAGGACCTTCCGTTCACAGAAATATGAATTAATTTCCTTGCCAGCATCTCCCTCTCTTTTTATTCTATTCTGGTGTTTGTTTTATTTCCGCATGCAGAATACTTCGTTGGAATTTGAAGGCGTGATTGACAACGTTTGTGCATCTGAAAAGGTTTTCTGATGAATAGCGGCGCGCTGAAAAGTGTGTAAGCAAACCTTGACACTCTTTTTTTGCTCTTGAATAACGCATGAACGCCGCTGCAGAAAACAGTCTCTGCATTTCTGCACAGACGCTAAACTGCCGCTGTGTTATGGACATTAGAAACTCATCTTTTTTATCTTCAGAATACATTTCATTGTCTGTTGCATCTGAGGTAAAGCTGCCTGATGTTTATTTGACCATGAAATTCCTGAAGGTTGCACGGATTTCAAATCTGCAAGGAGTCATTTTAAAAATAGTTTTTGTCCTTTGTTTTACTGAGAATTGAGAATAAAACTAAGCATTCTCAATGAGGTAGAAATTGTACCATCAGGAAGAATGTACTTTTCTCTCTTTCTTTTTTTCCATCGCGCCATAACAGCTACAAATATACAGAATGACGTTTCTCAAATGTGGGAACATTCGTTTTATTTGAAATGTTTTCATTGTGTACAGAAAGTCATGGTGGTTGTTGTTACAAACAAAACTCAACTGTGTGTGTGTGTGTGTGTGTGTGTGTGTGTGTGTGTGTGTGTGTGCGCGCGCGCGCGCGCGCGCGCGTGTGTGTGTGTGTGTGTGTGTGTGTGTGTGTGTGTGTGTGTGTGTGTGTGTGTGTGTGTGTGTGTGTGTGTGTGTGTGTGTGTGTGTGTGTGTGTGTTTTTGAATGTATTTAAAAAAACATTTTTCTAAATGTATGAATAGACTATGACGTGGATGTTTATACAAACCACGTCCACTGCCGTCCATCACTGACACCTGACGTTCTGATTTCTACGACGGAGTATTAAGGCCAAAATAAGACAAAAAAAATAATATGAGAATAAAGTCATAATATTACAAGAATAAAGTTGTAATATTTTGAGAATAAAGTCGTAATATTTTGAGAATAAAGTCGTAATATTACGAGAATAAAGTCGTAATATTACGAGAATAAAGTCGTAATATTAAATATATTATAAATAGGCTATATAAATATAACTTCACAAGATGCTCAATATTCCTCATTTTAACGCAGGGAGAAGAAGCTCTTCCTGTTAGAGTTCTCATCAATTATATTCTCATAATATTAAGATTTTATTCTCATAATATTACGACTTTATTCTCATAAATTACGACTTTATGCTCGTAATGTTACGACTTTATTCTCGTAATGTTACAACTTTATTCTCATAATTTTATGACTTTATTCTCGTAATGTTACGACTTTATTCTCATAATATTAAGACTTTATTTGCATAATATTATGACTTTATTTTCGTAATTTTACGACTTTATTCTCATAATATTACGACTTTATTCTCGTAATTTCACATTTTTTTTTTTTGTCTTAGTTTGGCCCTAATACTCCGTCGTAGATTTCAGTCATTTCCAATTTAGAAATAATTTCCAGTCTGGTAAAAAAAAAAAAATTAAGTGTAGAGACTGCTGCGATGTTTGCATCAGGCTCAGAGACCAAGAATTCCCCATTAATCTATAACTTTTGTGGGTTTTTTTCTCCTACTGATGTATATGTACATCTGATCCTGATTCAGCAGCTAATGGAAATGTTTCATACCACCTCAAGTTACTCTAAAGATGTGCAGATACATATTTGATGGAAATACTATATTGCTGCATAATTGTAACAAATGCCATTATTATCCATTATCATTGAAATACAGAGAGGAGCTATTTAATTCACTGATAACA
This sequence comes from Cololabis saira, assembly GCF_033807715.1. Lineage (NCBI taxonomy): Eukaryota > Metazoa > Chordata > Actinopteri > Beloniformes > Belonidae > Cololabis > Cololabis saira. The sequence continues at coordinate 5,610,105 of NC_084593.1, forward strand.
AGTGCTGTTTTCTTGCAGAGATCAAAGGAAGCCAAGCTTCCTCACTTTCCTCACTTTTTCAGAATATAACTGTCACTTAATAAAAGACACATTTTTCAACGGTTTACGTAATCCTTCTGTCTTGAGGATTTGTCGTCTCCTTGTCTCTCTTAATTAATTATTCAGCGTTTTATGATGTGTTTAAACAGCGCCCCCATACGTGGTGAAAACATGGTACTGCACTCTATTGTCTGTGAGGAGGCCGAGCTGAGTTGGAAAAAAAAAGAATGATTAACCAATCAGGTGAGGCCGTTGTCACACTTCTGCTCCGCTGTGATTGGTCATTCATGTGCAATTACTGTTTTTACCGTGCAATACTTTTTCCCGGACTGTCTGTGCAATATTCCATCACATGTGTAACTATATGCTATTATCTGTAAATATGATCTCAGGTCTTCACTATTCAAATGCACCTTAACCTTTTTTATATTTTTATATTATTTATATTTCTTATATTCCTATATTTCTTATTGTTTGCACTATTGTTTCTTATTTGTCTTGCACTGGAGAGGTGATGCTGCTTTCAATCTTACTGTACCCAGGTACATTGACAATAAAGTATTCTATTCTATTCTATTCTACACTGAAAAAAAAAATGTATGTAAATATAACATATTTAAATCTGTGATATTAACAATTAAAAATGAAGTTTGTTGCTTTACGTGAATACATCTAAATTTGAACTTAATCTGCATTTGTTCAAAAAACAAGACATTGTGCATTTTCTCCATAACAAGCAGTATTTATGTAATCCCAGTAATCTTTTCATTTACACACAAACAACAAGCAATGATCTCGTTGTATTTACTTTTCCTTTAACAATTTTAATCTATTGGGCAGATTGACCAACGTTTAGATGAAACATGCTTTATTTGTTTAAGTAGAAACCACAGTAAAAAATATCTTGCTTGATCTACTTAAATACTAAAATTAAGGCGACTTTTTCGCATGAGATTTTTATGTAGATCAAGAAAGACTAGTCTTTGTATAAACTACTTAATTTTTAGTACGTACAAAATTCATTTGCAATTAAAGTGAACTTAATTTTGATAAATAAAGTAAACTTAACACAATTAAGTTGACTGTACTTGCAAAATGTATTATTTACTTACATAAAATTAAGTAGTTTATACAAAGACTAGTCTTTCTTGATCTACATAATAATCTCATGCAAAAAGTTGCCTTACTTTTTTTAAGTAGATCCAGCACAATATTTGTACCAGTGTATTCTATCTGTATTGTTTCAGTAGGAATATGTATGTACATCAACAAAAGACACTTGTTTGTTTTATCCGCCTAATCTCTAATGTCGTCCTTTCTGTCTGGTTCTCCTGCTCTTCACGCGCTGCGTGTCTCACACCGACTGATTGATCGGTAGCCGTCAGGGGTCGAGCGCGTGATTGACGGATAACATGCTGCCAGCAGACGGGTCTGGTTGAATAAGACCTCCCCTCCTCGGCCAATCACAGCCAAGCTGACCAGTCATGATCCAACACACCGGCAGACGGTCTGGCTGAAATCATCAGCTGATGTTTGACTGACTGCTCACTGATTAGCTTTGTTTCTCACTTACAGTGCAGTGCTTTCTCTGGGCCAAAGTGCTTAATATTTATCATAAAATAATTTGCCTAATGGATGAAAATATGCCAGAAATAGTGCCGTCATGTTCTGAATCTTTATCATTCAGAAGCTGATACAAGAAGTATCTATCTTTTATCTCAGTAGGTTCATTTTTCTGTTGGAACAAAACAGTTTTTTCTGTAATAGAAATGTTTGACTCTGCTGGTGTGGGTGTTTTCCTGCCGTGATAACAGCAGGCAAACCTAAAAAACCCTGGAGCGATCAGCAAAATTGTTCAGGAATTCAACTGCCGGGCGTGTAGATGAAGCTTTCTGTGTCATTCTGACATTATACCAAGCTTTAAAGCAATAATTTAGCACAAATAAAATGTCATACAAAATGAGCTCAGTGATATTTTAGGGAAAAATGCAACATTTCCAGTTGAATTCAGCCAAACCAGGTCATTCTGACCAGATTCTGCTTTTGCAATGTGCATGTTGATGTTGCACCTTTAGAACGAATCATAAGCGTTTTATATGGAGGGGATGTAAAGTATCGCAGCTAAGAAACAATTTTCTGAAGATGCAAGTGGCTTTAAAGAGAAGACTGCATAAATGAAGCAACATACATTATATAAAAAAACACCATTCTACATATAATATGTACTTTAATAGACATTTTCTATATTTTTATAGTGTCTGTGGTTCTTCTTCATCCACACAAAGAGTTGTGTTTTTGAAAGTACATGTGGCTGCGTTAGTTTACAAGGTCAGTGAATTATCCTCTCTTCACATCTGTGCATCAGTTCTAAGAATTACACCATTGATCAAGACTGGTTTAATGTTTTTTAATTATAGTTTTTTTTAAATAATCCTCATCTAAAATTAAATAAAAAAAAAACAAAAAAAACATTTGAATGGAAACCATTGTTTCTGAAATGATGATAAAAGTGAATCCTAAATCCTACTGTTTTCCTAATGTCCTGCAGCTGGAGATGTTTTAATGTCTCTGTAAAGCACTTTCAATCCCCTTATTGTGTAATTGTTCTACAGAAATAAAAGGCCTTGCCTCGTCTTGCCTCGTCTTGCCTTGCCTTGCTTTGCCTCGCCTTGCCTCGTCTTGCCTCACCTTGCCTTGCCTCACCTTGCCTCGTCTCGCCTTGGCTCGTCTTGCCTCGCCTTGCTTTGCCTCACCTTGCCTCGTCTTGCCTTGCCTTGCCTTGCTTTGCCTCACCTTGCCTTGCCTCACCTTGCCTCGTCTCGCCTTGCCTCGTCTTGCCTCGCCTTGCCTTGCTTTGCCTCACCTTGCCTCACCTTGCCTCGTCTCGCCTTGCCTCGCCTTGCCTTGCCTTGCTTTGCCTCGCCTTGCCTCGTCTTGCCTCGCCTTGCCTTGCTTTGCCTCACCTTGCCTCACCTTGGCCTCGTCTCGCCTTGCCTCGCCTTGCCTTGCCTTGCTTTGCCTCGCCTTGCCTCGTCTTGCCTCGCCTTGCTTTGCCTCGCCTTGTCTCGTCTTGCCTTGCCTTGCCTTGCTTTGCCTCGCCTTGCCTCGCCTTGCCTCGTCTTGCCTTGCCTTGCCTTGCTTTGCCTCGCCTTGCCTCGCCTTGCCTCGTCTTGCCTTGCCTCATCTTGCTTTGCCTTGCCTTGCCTTGCTTTGCCTCGCCTTGACTCGTCTTGCCTCACCTTGCCTCGCCTTGCCTTGCCTCGTCTTGTCTTGCCTTGCTTTGCCTCGTCTTGCCTCGTCTCGCCTTGTTTTGCCTCGCCTTGCCTTGCAAGTGAAAGAAGGTGCATCTTGCAATAAGTGTGCAGCACAATGACACGTGGACAAAAAGCTGTTATCAGATCTTAATGTCTGCTAAAACACTGATTCAGGTTTTTCAGCAGGTTCATGAGCGACGTGAGACAAGATATTTCATGATATGAAATTAGAAATGGTGCAAGAAATGGCCAGTTTCTCCACATCTGTATTGTTTCAAATGGCCAGTTTCTCCACATCTGTATTGTTTCAGTACAAATTTCACTGTGCATCAACAAAAGATACTTGTTTGTTTTTTTTTTTTTAAATATTTTTATCCCGGTTTTTTTCCCATTTTTTTACCACCCCGTGCTCCTACCTACTGACAGTCCTGTGCATTGCCATCCTCTACCAACCCCGGGAGGGCCCTGCACTGAGCTCAGGTCTCCTCCTTAACCTGAGGAGTGAGCAGGCCGCATCTTTTCACCAGACAGGGTGGGGTTTCTCCGGCCGAACGTAGCGCGTGGAAGGATCACGTTATTCCAGCCGGATCCCCCATCTGGCGCCCCGGCTGGCCAGAGGGGGCATGTATAGCCCAGGACTGTGTGCATGTTTTTGTGAGGGTAGCTCCGATTAGCTACCCAGGGGAACACGGGGAGAACATACAAACTCCACACAGAAAGATCCTTTCGCCAACCCCACCCATGGTGTGGGCACTGAAGTCATGGGGGAACTAACACGCACTTCAGCACCCACAGCGTCCCCCGGCGGGAATCGAACCCAGGACCTTCTTGCTGTGAGACCGCTGCACTACCAGCTGCGCCACCGTGCCCCCACTTGTTTGTTTTATCGGCCCACTCTCTACATGTCGTCCTTTCTGTCTTTAATGCTACACTTTCTACAAACTCAAAACTCCTGGATGGAACCGTTTGGGTGGTGAGTGCTGCACGGTCCTCCGTCTCCCTCCTCCTGTCTCCTGATGTTTATTAGTAGAAAGAATTAGGAAGTTTAAAAGACAGCAATCACATTCACACATTTGCAATTTTCAACGTAACAGCTAATAAGCTCTCCACGTGCTGCATTCCTTCCCACGGCTGTGAAAGCGCAGGCAGGAGCTCAGCAGTCACAGATTTATTTGTGAAGTTTGGCAAAGTATTATGGAAATAGCTTGCTCTGATCGGCGCGGTTAGAGCAACTTAGGCCCAGTCCAAATCCCCCCCTAGTCCTACTTTTCAGTCCTACCCCTAAATTTTGCACGTTCCCGTGAGGGTAGTGGTGTCCCAATTCCTCTTTGCATGTAGGGCTAGTGGACATAACGAGGGCTAGTGGACATAACGAGGGCTAGTGGACATAACGAGGGCTAGTGGACATATCGAGGGCTAGTGGACATAACAAGGGCTAGTGGATATAACGAGGGCTAGTGGACATAACGAGGGCTAGTGGACATAACGAGGGCTAGTGGACATAACGAGGGCTAGTGGACATAACGAGGGCTAGTGTGTATGAATCTAGCCCTTCACAGTGAGGGATTTCAGATGCTGACTCACCGACCGAGGGCCAGAAAAATTTCCCAGAAGCCTTGTCATTACCTGATGTGAGTCGCTACCCAATTTGAGTCACACATGCGCAGTCGCGTCCAACATCATCGGCCATCTTGGAAAGCAACATACGGCAACACCACTTGGACAAACTACAGTTACACACACTTGTTTTGATATACACTACTCACAATAAGTTAGGGATATTATTATTTACATGATTGCTTTTCCTATTTGGTCTGAATTTTAATGAAATAAGTAAAAGTTCCCTTTGATATTACTAATGATGAATGAGAAGAAACACCATTTTCATTAGTTTAATTAGTTTAATATTACCCCAAAAATGTAGACAATAAAAATAGTCTCTCACAATATCCCTAACTTATTGTGAGTAGTATATGTATATATATATATATATATATATATATATATATATATATATATATATATATATATATATATATATATATACATATATATATATATATATATATATACATATATATATATATATATATATATACATATGTGTATATATATATATGTGTGTTTAGATATGATCATATATAGAGAGAGATGCATAGATATGTTCTATTTTTGAAAAACGGGCTGTACTTCGTGGAGCTCTACTACTCATAAAGAATCACAGTAGAAAACAATGTGACATTCCTCAAGATGCAAAGTTAATAGCATTAGTGATTGTGTAGTAAGAAACACACCTGCTTGGCAGTATTTATGCCATACACCACAGCTTGCAGGTGAATGTCCCAGTCGTTGTGGTGCTCATTAACGTAGCGCCGGAGAGCACGTTTTATATTTTGATTTGTGCACTCATCCTGTACACTGACAATGTGAATTGCAGATTTATATACACTCTCTACTTCTCCACTGACTGACTGATTTCCTGCTGAAATGCACAGCGAAAAGTGGCGCATGCGCGGTAGCAACTCACATCGGGTAATGACAGTTTGTCCAAGTGGTGTTGCCGTATGTTGCTTTCCAAGATGGCCGATGATGTTGGACGCGACTGCGCATGTGTGACTCAAATCGGGTAGCGACTCACATCAGGTAATGACAAGGCTTTACGTCATCATTTGCAGACTGAATCAAACCAAAAAACATGGCGGACATTTGTTATTTTTTAGTGAATAAAATAAATATTTTGAGTTAGTTTCTGCATAAAAATGCGATTTGATTACATTTGTAGCGAGAAATATATATTTTACTTTCATAATATTCTCTCAGTGAATGTATATAATCACTCGCTTGGTCGTTGTTGCGTTGTATCTTCAGATCTCGCCAGCATAAAGGCTGATTTATGGTTCCGCGTTACACCAATGCAGAGCCTACGGCGTAGGTTACGCGGCGATGCCCGCCATACGGTACTACCGCGTAACATACGCCGTAGGCTCTGCGTCTATTTAACGCCGAACCAAAATCAGCTCCCGAGCCGGCGGCTTTTCTCATCCCCCGAAAACATCGGAGCAAATTTCTTAACAGGCGTTATTTGGATAAACTGAGCCCAGGTTGGGGATCTTAACGGTTACTTTTACGCCTGAAAAAATATTAAAACTTAATAAAGTGTCATATTAACAGCGCTACAGCGGAAATTAAAACAGCTTTTATCTCTGGGCTTCCTGATATGGTGTGACGTATGTGCAAACGTAACTACGCAGTCGCTTACGTACCCGAACGTAAACCACGCAGTGACGTAGCAAGTGGTGTCCCAATCCCTAGGGAACATTACAAGGACCCTACTCATTTTTAGGGCTAGTGGTAGAAAGTAGGGGGTGTATTGGGATCGGCCCGTGATGTGGCTGACAAAGTTTCCTTCCGCTGCTGATGCAGGATCACTGCCACATCTGCCTTGTGGAAAGTTACAACCACAGTGCTGTCGAGGAATTCTCGGCCTCCGGGCTCGACGCTCACATCAGGAGAGTCTCCAAACAGGATTCCTGCAACCAGTCTGGCATTTACTCATTTCTATTGGAGGCATTTTAAATCAGAATGTCAGGTGATAAACACCTCTTTAACTTCAAATGAAACGTGCTGGTGCTGGCGCTCGTCAGGTACATCCTCTTAAAAGGTCTCCAATCTCATTTGCTGATAGACTGCCGATGTCTTTCTCACAGAATATGACATTTATGTTTTCATTACCATGATCTTCAGTGCATCTTTATTCTTCGATAGCCTGCAGGGACAACATCCTCAGACATCACTGCTAGTGAGTGAGAAATGTGACTGTTTGGAGTGATTCCACTTTTACCTTGAACAACACATTCTGTGGACAGCACTTTTCTCACGTACTAGTGCCGACGGCCTGTGAAGGAGACCTGGGAAACTGCACTGCACCCAGAGGGAATGTGTTTGTCTTGGTATTTGGAACTGTAGGGTGGATAAGCGGAGATCTCGTGTAACTCCTCCCAGAGTAAATACTACGGTTCTGAGGAGGATTCAAGATAAGGCAGAGGGATTGGCATGTGGGGATCAGTGTACGAACAGCTAATGAATCATGTGTTGCTCGGTATCTTTTATGAGTCACTGGTACCAACGTGTTATTTTTAAACTTTTATTGGAATAAAATCACCAAATGGGTGATCAGCTGATCCTCACACAAGGAGCAAGCTATCTTTGAAGAAATGAGAGACAGGGAGGGGGATTAAATGGTTTTTCTTTGAGTAAAAAATAGGTATTTCATTTGCAAATGGATAATCGTGGGCAGTACTGGAGTTGAGGGGGGATGAGGGGGGATGGTATCCCTCCCTGAAATAAAAACGGTCCAAATCATCCCCCCTGTAAAACTGCCATCCCCCCTTTCCATCCCTTATGTCATTTCATCAATTAATGTGGTTTTACTGCTATTTTCAACATTTAGAGTCATCACCAGAAAAATAACTTATTTGACAATTTTCACCTGTTTCAAGTAAATTTTCACTTGAAATAAGTAGAAAAATCTGCCAGTGGGACAAGATTTATCTTCTTATTACAAGCAAAAAAATCTTGTTCCACTGGCAGATTTTTCTACTTATTTCAAGTGAAAATCTACTTGAAACAGGTGAAAATTGTTGTTTTTTACAGTGATGAGTCTTGTTTTAATGTAATGAGATTTATTTTACTAAAATGAGACATTTTAACTAGAAATAAGACAAATATTCTTGTTAAGAGTTTTTGTAGTGATCCATTTTACTTATCCTGTGAAGGACAGAGTCATATTGATAAGTTCAGAAAACTGTTTTTTATTGTTATGTTTTGATGTATTTGATGTAAGCCCAGTGGAATTTTTTTTTTTATCAGTATTACTGATGAGAACAACCACCCCTATATATATATATATATATATATAATATATATATATATTATATATATATATATATATATATATATTATATATATATATATATGTATGTATATGTATGTATATGTATGTATGTGTGTGTGTGGGGCAGAGTGGAGGAGCTGCAGCCACTCAGGCTGACGGGACACAGGTGTGGCCCGTCAGCCTCTCCACCCTGCCAGCCTTATAAGGGTCAGACTGAAGCTGAAGCTGGAGAGTGATGCTGTGCTTGTGCACGTGTGGGTGTTTGCTTCTGGCGAAATAAAAGGGTTCTGCACTAAACTCCGTGTCCTCTCTATTATGGCGTTATATTTATGTCATTAAAGGAGCGAGCGATAACACATGTGCACGCGCGCATATTTCTTTGCGCGAGGTGAATTATTTCGTGTCACGCGCGCGGATTTCAATAGCCCGCGCGCACTTGTTTGATGTTCGCGCACATATTCAGCAACCGCGAGTGGAGCAGAGGGAGGTGCAAGCGAGTAAAAAACGCTGCTTTGCGCGCGCTGGATTGCTCCTGCTCTCCCTCTCTCTCCCCCTGTGCTCTCGCAGATGGAGTTTTGCTCGCTCGAAGCAAAGAGTTTTGACAGTTTGGGGGCGGAGACCAAGGATGACCCCAGGCCCTCTTATGATTGGTCATTTTCCAGCCCCCCTCCCTCCCCCACATGACATCTATCACTTTCTCTTATCCATCCATCCATCCTGTCCGTCCATCCATCCATCCATCCATCCATCCGTCCGTCCGTCCGTCCGTCCGTCCGTCCATCCATCCATCCATCCATCCATCCATCCATCCATCTATATATATGTGTGTGTGTGTGTAAAGTTGGAATACAATATTTTTTACCTCTTTCCATGAAATGATTGACAATGTGATTTATTCTTGATAAAGATATATTCTAAAAATTGTATTGATCAATCTCATATATATATATATACACACACACAATTAAATTAATTAATAAATGCATAACTTATGTCCACTGAACACATTTATGAAGAAAACAAATCTAATACTCTAATTTAGGGATTTTCACAGAGACCCTGATGAAGAATTGGAGGTGATTTATTTTTGGGAAGGTGCATCCAACTCCTCAGTAATAACAATCGTATTATATGTACTACATATATTCCATTGTAATGGATGGATGGATGGATGGATGGATGGATAGATAGATAGATAGATAGATAGATAGATAGATAGATAGATAGATAGATAGATAGATAGATAGATAGATAGATAGATAGATAGAAAAGATAGATAGATAGATAGATAGATAGATAGATAGATAGATAGATAGAGAAAGTGATAGATGTCATGTGGGGGGGGGGGGTGGAGGGGGGGCTGGAAAATGACCAATCATAAGAGGGGCCGGGGGTCATCCTTGGTCTCCGCCCCCAACTGTCAAAACTCTTTGCTTCGAGCGAGCAAAACTCCATCTGCGAGAGCACAGGGGGAGAGAGAGGGAGAGCAGGAGCAATCCAGCGCGCGCAAAGCAGCGTTTTTTACTCGCTTGCACCTCCCTCTGCTCCCACTCGGTTGCTGAATATGTGCGCGAACATCAAACAAGTGCGCGCGGCTATTGAAATCCGCGCGCGTGACACGAAATAATTCACTCGCGCAAAGAAATATGCGCGCTGTGCACATGTGTTATCGCCTCGCTCCTTTAATGACATAAATATAACGCCATACTCTATCCTGTCGGTCGGGCCCCGTAGCACTCGCCGTGTTACTATATATATATATGTGTGTGTGTGTATATATTGTAGATTTGATTTTGGGGGTAGTGGAGAAGTCTCAGAAAGGTATGTATCAAAATATGTGACTTTAGGCGTCAAAGGTTAAATTCTGTTCAATACACATTTTAAGGTCTTTGCCACACATAAAAGACGTTTAATAAGAATTGGGATGGAGATATATTTGTAAACATTTAATGAAAAGTTTGTATACTTTTTAAATTAGTTTATCAAAGCCAATAAAAAAACCTTCTGAAGGTTCAGAGTTAAGTTTTTGGCTCAGTTAAAGATTATAATCACATTGCTTTTGGATGGAAACTCGTGGCCGTCGTCCCAGTCTGAGCTCTGGTCTCAGCTGGCGCACACAAAATCCTTCCTGCTCCTGCTTTCTTGCAGGAATTAGAAACCTTACACCTCCTATTTCTTAACTAGGGGATATATCTTTGTAGTGTTGATCATCAAATGATAGAAAAACAAATATTTTGCTTTTTCCTAATTTTTTAAAAATTGAAAGTCTTGCTTGGAGAGATTTAAATAGTTGTTTCCTCATTTGGTCCATAATCAAATTATTGTCTCTCCCCACGGGGACAAAACAACTTCCTGTCAAAGGTCATGGCAACACAACAGGGAGGGTGTGTGTGTGTGTGTGTGTGTGTGTGTGTGTGTGTGTGTGTGTGTGTGTGTGTGTGTGTGTGTGTGTGTGTGTGTGTGTGTGTGTGTAACTCGGGTTAAAATATATATCTCACAGTTGCAAATAGATTTTAAAACTTAACATAACAGTCGGGTTCACTCTCCCGTTGCCCCAGAAGCGAAGCAGGGTCACTTGAAGGTTCTTGGTGAAGTTTAGCCAGTACTGGAGTTGAGGGGGGATGGGGAGGGATAGCATCCCCCCCTGAAATAAAAACGGTCCAAATCATCCCCCCTGTAAATCTGCCATCCCTCCTTTCCATCCCTTATGTCATTTCATCAATGAATGTGGTTTTACTGCTATTTCAACATTTAGAGTCATCACCAGAAAAATAACACCAGAAAAATAACTTATTTGACAATTTTCACCTGTTTCAAGTAAATTTTCACTTGAAATAAGTAGGAAAATCTGCCATTGGGACAAGATTTATCTTCTTATTACAAACAAAAAAATCTGCTGCTATGTCATTCCTGCAGTATTTCTGCAGGTGTTTTGGTCAATGATATTATTTGTAATATATTATATTATTTGTAATCAGCACAAATTATCTGTCCCCATATGATAAAATCCACCATCCCCCCTGATTTTATTTTACAACTCGCGTAGCCTACTGAGAATAGCCCTCTGCTAAATTCAGAAGAATCCACCTTTGACCAAATATTTTGGGAGAGGAATTATTGGAATTGGTGCCAGATGTGGATATATAGCTATTAGCTTTAAACAAAGACCCTCCATACATTACTATGGGGGACATTTCCATCAATAATAAAAGTGATTTTATAAGTACTTGGAGAGCGCGAGGAATATTCAAAGTGCTTTGATAGTTGCTGAGTCGGCTAGAGCGGTTTTAATATTTATCACCTCTAACGAGAAAATGACAGTGGACAAATAAGCAGCTCAATTACAGATAGTTATTGATGGCATTTATCTCCAAAGGATTACAAAAACTTGGCCTCTTGTGGGTGGAAAGATCAATGACTGCTGTTACTTTACTTAATTTGTTAGCGGCTGACAGACGTCGTCCTGACTGTGGGAAGGTGTGAGGAAGATTGGAAGCTTTTTCATTATGAAAGTCAGATGGCTCGATGGTTAGGTTGCCTCAGGGATCAGCAGCCCGCGGCTCCAGTGCCGCATGCGGCTCTTTAGCACCGACCTAGTGGCTCCTGGAGCTTTTTCAAAAATGTTTTACCTTTTTTTTCGTTTTTTCTTCTTTTTTTCCCTTTTTTTCTTCTTTTTTTCTTTTTTTTAAATCTTTTTTTCTCTTTTTATTCCTTTTTTTTCTCTTTTTTTCTTTTTTTTCCCTGTTTTTCTTTTTTCTTTTTTTTCCCTTTTTTTCTCTTTTTTTCTTCCCTTCCTTTTTAATCTTGACATTTCGACTTTTTTCTCGACATTTCGACTTTTTTCTCAACATTTCAACTTTTTTCTCGAAGTGCATAATGGAAAAAAAAAATCTTCCCCAGTTATAACTAATATAGAAACACGCAGCATGTGTTGCCTTCATTCTAAAGCCTGAATTATGGTTCTGCATCAAACCAACGCAGAGCACACGCCGTCGCCGTGACGCCGTCGTGAACCCTTCGGACTTCTCCATCACTCCATTTCTCCGCGGTGCAGTTCCCCCCGTGACCGCTAATTCGCGATCTTTTCCTGAATGGTTCATCCGACTTTTTCCGGTCACAGTGAATCAAAGAGATAAGGACAACTATTGTGCAAAAAAACAAAACAAAAAAAAAATCACACATACACGAAAAAAAGAGCGCTGAAAGTTCACGACTGCTTCAAACCGGAAACCGGAAATGCGATGCTACCAAGCGAACCAATCACAGCCCTCTCGTCTGCGTTTGGTCTGCGTTGCCTCGACGCGTAGTTCCAATTTTTGGGAGGTGCAGGTCAGTGACGGCGTCGGTGACGGCGTGTGGTCTGCGTCGACGCGTACCACACGCCGTAGGCACAGCGTCGTTTTGACGCACCATAACTCCAGCTTAAAGGAGCTTGAGGCCGGATTGTGGCAGGATTTATGAAAAAAATCCGTATACATTTTAAGTTTTCTAGTAATAATGTCAGATGAAGCGTTCCAAACCCAAAAGAATGATTCCTCTAGTGTATCTCTCCTTTGCCTTGAACAGGCTGTGTGCTGCAAAATGTGCTGCAATTCAGTCCCGAATTTCCCGCGCTGGGCTGCGGATGTGACGTCACATGACGCTGCATGCACGTTCTCCCCGTTCTCCCGTGCCGGCTTCACTGTTGGCTGCAGTACCCCCAACGGCCGTCGTGGTGAAGGGTGGCGCTAGAGAGTCTCATTTCTTAAAAGGAGCCTCAAGCTCCTTTAAGGCTGATACAAGACTTTTCATTTTTTGCGGCTCCAGACATATTTGTTTTTTGTGTTTTTGGTCCAATATGGCTCTTTCAACATTTTGGGTTGCCGACCCCTGGGTTAGCTGGTAGGGGTCTTTCCACGTGGGGTTTGTATGTTCCTCTCCTGCGCTTCTGTCTGTTTTCACTCCTCCTCCAGTCCAGGAGCATGTGTCTTTGATTAATGGCTGATTCTTAATTGCTTATAGGAATATAGGTGTGGTTGTCCGTCCACATGTGCTCTGCAATGGACTCGTTAACTGTCCAGGTCCTGCCTCGTCCTAGAAAAGACCTAGGAAAGGCTCCAGCAGATCCCCGTGACAGCAAACTGGGAATAAGCATGAACGGATAATAATGGATGGATAATTACTGTTAATTGCCGTTGCACAGATATAGTCAAAACCAAACTTAACATTTCACCTCAGCTTCTTTCATAGAACCAAAATGTGCCCGGTGATTGTTATATTTTCATAACGATGAATTTTCTGTTCCTGTGAAAACATAATTAAAAGTCAAATTATGACCTTTTCTCAGCTGGCAATTAAGTTGTGCAAGTTGTGTTCTGGCATCTGATATCCAGGACACACCCGTAATCATTGTAAAACCGGGAATTTCCACGTCTGCACCACATTACCATTATTATAAAGAAAAGAAGACAACAACAGTTATGTGTGCTGTGGATTTGCCACGGTGACTCCACTACTGTCTTTAGCTTTGCAAGACAGATAACGATGTTTACAGCCTAGTTTACAAAACAGTTTGCATCTAATCTCCTTAACAACTGTGCAGAGGGTGATTTTATTTTAATTTTATCCTCTTTTTTTGTTCCACATCAGGTGAAATTGTATGAACTACAAATGTATGAATAATTATTTGGGGTGTGATGATACGCTTAACTCACGGGATGATGTGATACATGATACATATATGATACATATCGGGTTCACGAGAGCAAGATGAGAATATTTTCCTGCAGTAGCATCAAATGTACGACGGAGTATTAGGGCCAAACTAAGAAAAAAAAAAATAGAAATTACGAAAATAAAGTCGTAGAATTACCAGAAGAAAGTCATAATGTTGTGAGAATAAAGTCGTAATATATAATATAATATATAAATATAACTTCACAAGATATTCCTCATTTTAACACAGGGAGAAGATGCTCTTCCTGTTAGAGTTCTCATAAATTACCACTTTATTCTTGTAATATTACGACTTTATTCTCGTAATATTACGACTTTATTCTCGTAATATTACGACTTTATTCTCGTAATGTTACGACTTTATTCTCGTAATATTATGACTTTATTCTCATAATGTTACAACTTTATTCTCGTAATATTACGACTTTATTCTATTACGACTTTATTTTCGCAACATTATGACTTTATTCACGTAATTTCAATTTTTTTTTTTGTCTTAGTTTGGCCCTACTACTCCGTCGTACAAATGAAACTTCTGAGTTGAAAGAAATGTGTGTCATAAAAGCATTTGATTTCTTAGGCAGTCAAAACAATGCAAGTTTTTTTAGGAACTTTTATAACTGCAAATATATTAATTGGCTGCAGGGAGGACAGTGGCTACTGGCTGTCGCTAAATGATGCCATCACCTAATTTGCATAATTTCTTATATGTATGTAATCATAAAGAAGGCTGTAGAAGACAGGAATGATGTCATGAGAGATTTAAAACAGGAGTGAAAAATATTTTGAATATGTTTAGAACTACAAATGAACTTTCCTTTGTCAATTGTTTTTAATGGCACAATTCCAATCCTCTATCCTGACTATGTGCAGTGCCATTGAATATATAATTACGTTGATTATTGTTTTTATATTAGTCATTATTATTCAGCGCTCCTGGGTTAGTGCACGATCCGCCAGCGGTGGTTTCTTGGATGTGCGGTTCATGTGCAGTCTTGATGTGGAGGGGAGGTGAACATCTCCACTTTGATGTTCATATTGATAGCCTCCTAAAAAAGCTCAGACCAAAGTTAGGTTTTTATTTTCGTGCAAAAAAATGTTTTCCTTTTGCTGCTAGAAAAAGTACCTTTTTGTCAGTATTAGACTATGGTGATGTAATTTACATGCATGCATCTTCATTTCTTTTGAAAAAACTGGATGTCGTCTATCATGCTGCCTTGCGGTTTGTAACTGGTTCAAGTGCACGTACACATCATTGTAATTTTTATCTTTTTTCTTCTTCCGGCTCTCGACGAAGGCGGACGCTTTTTCTGCTCCTCTCCCTTATCTATCTGCCCTGCTACTGCTTTTGTCCTGTCTCGTCTTCAGAGATTCTCCTTTTCACTCCCCCGAAACCTTACAATCATGGAATTGATTAACTGGTCTCTCAGCACAATAGACCAAATTTTTGCGACAAGAAGTCAGGGGGTAAGGGAGCCCTCTTGCCCCGATCAAACAGTTTTTGCTGGATACACAGTGGATTCCTACAATTATTGGAAACCGTTGTGTTTGGCGATCCTGTCTGTCGAGGACGTTGAAGATGCCTTCATAATTGGATTTATGATAGCAGGATTTCTCCTAATCGGAGTGGGGGGATTCCTGGTCTACCGACAAACGCGTAAGTCGTCGACAGCTGTTTTGGCCCTTTCAGAGCTGCCAGATGTGGCTGAGGGAATAAGCTCGGCTATCAACACTCAGACTTTAACGTTGGGGGAGCAAAGCCGTAAGCTGGATGCGATTCTCGAACAGAATTGCAGGCTGGCGGCGGTCTTTGAGCTCATTGGCAAGATGGATAAGACCTTGGAGAAGTTGGAAGCTCGGCTTGGTGGGAATTGATCACAATTCGTCTCATTGGAGTTGCCATTGATGAACCAGAGACTGAAGGCAGACGGAAAATTACTGCGTTTGTCTGTTTTGCAATATAATTGTTGATTCAATTGTTGATTGTTATCAAACCTAGATAAACATAGATAAATCAAAACATGGAAACAAAACAAAGTCACTATAAAATGTGTGTGTGTGACATTGAGCTCTATGTATGGTCGGAGGTGTCCAAAGCTCGGGAAGAGATGAAGTCAGTACGAGCGGAGGGGGCAAAGGCGGCTAGAGAGCCAGAGGACGGCGACTAATCAAAATCTGCATTGACACACGCACCTCCATTGCAAAGTGGATTGCATGCAAAAAGAGGCTTGGACATAAAAATAACTGAACAGTGGACACAGTAGTAAATCACAGGAACGGTGATCAGGATGAGTGGACTGGACACGTGTACAAACATACATGCTATCTGGACTGTGAAGGATGAAATTAGACAAATTGCTATGTGGTAAACTATGTATCTTACTGAATTCTGTTGTTGATGTGATCATGAATCTTACATAGAACGGGGCGGGACTTTGATAAGCGTCAGCTTCTCCCGTACCCTTTTCGTCATGTGCTGAGTATGCAATGTATAATGTTCTGGAGATGAAATGTGTCTATATAAACATGCCGAAATAAACGAAATAATAATAAAAATAATAATAATTCTATAATCTGGCCTTGACAGGGCGGTTTTGGCCAATCGCTCTGGTCACAATCTTCCTGGTGGAATGTAAACAAGGTGACTCTGCCCCCACTAGCCCTCCCCTCTCAGGAACATCTGTGGACCCTGTTTTCAGAACTGACCGAGCCGACTGATAACATCAAGGACATTCGCTGAGGAGCAGCTCTGAGCGAAGTTCACGGACTCATCGCTACACACACACTATCTGATAACCACACCTCCCTCAACTCAATGCCTTCCTTGGCCCCTCCCTCTTATCAGCCCCCCCCAACAGTCTCCGGGTTTCGAGCGCCACAAAGTCGCGGTGATCACTTGGATGTACTGTAAAACCAGTTTTCACAGAACAATGTCATTGTTTTTAATCAAGTGCCATTATTTGTCATGAATCCTTTTTAGCTTTCTGATCCTTGTATGTTTTATGTTTGTTTGTTTCTTGTTTTGATATGTTTTTATTTTTTTGTAAAGTTACTTGTCCTTGTATGTATTTTCTTTTATATGAAACTGAATTTATTTTTCTGCTGCCATCTTGACCAGGACTCCCTGGCAGAAGAGATATTGTATCTCAATGGAACCTTCCTGGATAAATAAAGGATAAATAAATAAATAAAAACTAGTGGCTGCTGGGCGACTGGGTTACCTGAGGGCGCTGTGATATGATGGTAGCACCTGTTGCTTGCTGAGAAGAGTGAGAGCGGGGGTGGATAGTTTGGCATTGCATCGTATATCAGGACGTGTTGTGCACGTCATTCCTTTAAAACAACTATAATATTGATATATGACTTCGTCTGGGTAAGAGCATTGATACATAGCGTTCTTCCCTTTTTGGAGGGGCATGAACATAGTGACATAGGCTACCAGCAGAAGAGGAGTAGACGAGGAGCTGGAGAGCAGAGTTACAGGCGTTTTATGAGAATAAAGGCTCTGACATTCCACAGCTGTCAAGATGCAGACTGGATGGCAGATGTGACTCTTATTGTTAATGCGACTAGTCCGGGGGTCGGCAACCCGCGGCTCTAGAGCCGCATGTGGCTCTTTAGCGCCGCCCTAGTGGCTCCTGGAGCTTTTAAAAAAAATGTTTGACCTTTTTTTTCCTTTTTTCTTATTTTTTGTTTTTGTTTTTCCTTTTTTTCTCTTTTTTTATTCCTTTTTCTCTTTTTTTTCTTCTTTTTCTCTTTTTTTCTTCTTTTTTTCTTTCTTTTTTCTTTTTGTTCTTCTTTTTTTTTCTTTTTTTCCTCTTTTTTCTTCCTTTTTCCTTTTCTTTTTAATCTCAACATTTCGACTTTTTCCTCGAAGTTTTCACTTTTTTCTCAACATTTTGACTTTTTTCTTGTATTGTACTTCAACATTAATCTCAACTTTTTTCACGAAATTTCGACTATTATCTCGATATTTCAACTTTTTTCTCGACATTTCGACTTTTTTCTCGAAGTGCATAATGAAAAAAAAACTCCCAGTTATAACTAATATAGCTACATGCAGCATGTGTTACCTTCATTCTAAGGCTTATACAAGACTTTTCATTTTTTGCGGCTCCAGACATATTTGTTTTTTGTGTTTTTGGTCCAATATGGCTCTAAAACATTTTGAGTTGCCGACCCTTGGCCTAGACTAATGCTTACGATGTCTTTTAAGAGAAAGTTGAAGTTCCTTTCAAGCCTATTGGATCCTTCTTACCCCCATGCTAACACTGAAAGGAGTCACACCATCAGCACATCACCAAGGTGCTTGTCCATGTTTGGTTCACTAACAAGACATCGCATCAGTGAATGCGTTTCTAAATGTAAGAGCAGCGTTTGATACATTTACTTACACATGCAACCTGTTCTTGTCTATGCCTGCTTCATCCTGTTTAGGGTTGCTTAGTTTCGCTGGGATAAAGGTGGGTTGCCCTTCAGACAGCTCCCTATGCCATCAAAAATCCAGAGCATTGATAATTAACTAAGCTTGGCATAATTTTACATGTATATGCAAGTCTAATTTCAGCATTTTCTTTGCAACAAGGGCTGTGCATCACTGCTTGGACAGCGATGTCTGGTTCAGTCGGTTGCAGGGCGGTCATTGTAAGAGCCGCCAACTTCACTTATGTGCAGCTTTACCATGCAAACCAACGCATAATTTGGGAACTTTTATATATCTTATCCAGTACTCGAGTTGTAAAATAAAATTAGGGGGGGATGGTGGATTTTATCATATGGGGACAGATAATTTGTGCTGATTACAAATAATATAATATATTACAAATAATAGCAGTGACCAAAACAGCTGCAGAAATACTGCAGGAATGACATAGCAGCAGTTAAATGCAGCCTTCTGTAAGCTTTAAATATCCACTGGGCTTACATCAAATACATCAAAACACAACAATAAAAAACACTTTTCTGAACTTATCAATATGACTCTGTCCTTCACAGGATAAGTAACATGGATCACTGCAAAAACTCACAATCTTAACAAGAATATTTGTCTTATTTCTAGTTAAAATGTCTCATTTTAGTAAAAAAAATCTTATTACACTTAAAACAAGACTCATCACTGGAAAAAACAACAATTTTCACCTGTTTCAAGTAGATTTTCACTTGGAATAAGTAGAAAAATCTGCCAGTGGAACAAGATTTTTTTGCTTGTAATAAGAAGATAAATCTTGTTCCACTGGCAGATTTTTCTACTTATTTCAAGTGAAAATTTACTTGAAACAGGTGAAAATTGTCAAATAAGTTATTTTTCTGGTGTTATTTTTCTGGTGATGACTCTAAATGTTGAAATAGCAGTAAAACCACATTCATTGATGAAATGGCATAAGGGATGGAAAGGAGGGATGGCAGTTTTACAGGGGGGATGATTTGGACCGTTTTTATTTCAGGGAGGGATGCCATCCCCCCTCATCCCCCCTCAACTCCAGTACTGATCTTATCCCACAGAAAATGGAGAAACTTGAAGCACTGAAAGCAAACTTTGCACACGGCAAGACTTTTGTTGAGAAATGTCTCTATCTAATGGATCAGTGAGAGGGCTAAAAAGTTAGGAGTAAAATCTGGGAGAAGCAGAAAGATTAGAACCATCCAAAGAAAACAGAAAGAAGAGCGCTTAGGAAGGAACTGAAGGGAGCACACTCAGGGAAGATCAAGGGAACATGTGCTGATTCACTCTTTCATCGTGTCGGGCAGACGGCTCCCCGAGCTGAACAGGTTTAGACAAACCTGTCATGCCTGAAACAGCTCTGTTGCCAAAATACTTACAGTAGATACTGTCTCCGAGCTCTGGGGATCAGAACCAACTTGTCGAAACCTAAGCTCTTTTCTGCAGAGCATCGGCCACTCCGCAGGAGAGGCCCATTTCACTAAGAAAAGCTGATTATTTATGTTATAGAAAAGGTTAAGCACTAGCTCCTGTAATTGAAGGGAATTAAGAGCAATTTGAAATGAAAAATGGCAAATGATTCTGATAAGATTTAGTGTCAAAGCCGGGGCCTCGGGTGTCAGAGTTTTAAAGTGGATGAGCAGATAACAGGTGAAGTTTCTTTTTGACTTCATGACAGGATCAAACTTAAGGAAAGGGAATCTGGGTGAGGGGCAGAGGTGGTAGTAATGAGTTACATTTACTTTGTTACAGTTACTTGAGTAAGTTTTGGGAAATGTTGTACTTTTAGGAGTAGTTTTGAATCACTATACTTTTTACTTTTACTTGAGTAGATTTGTGAAGGAGAAACTGTTCCTCTTACTCCGCTACATTAGGCTACGTTGAGCTGTTACTTTTCTTTTATCCCTTTTATCCACGTACGCGTCAATCTCATGACATCACTGGGTGATTCTTTGGTAAAAATGTTTGTTTTTGCATGTTTTGTCACATTTAAACAGACTCAAACACACACAGAGTTTCTATGAGTTCATGTTTGTTCTAGTTCTGCCTGGTTAAAAAAGAAAAGTACAAAGGCTGGAAATGTTTTTCTACTTGTGCTTAATTTATTTTTTTATTCTGGTATTTTATTTATTTCATTATTTATTTAAGTACTTGAATTAACTTTCAGATTATTTTAATTTAAGCTATTTTTTATTTTTTATTAATTTTAATCTATTTTATTATTTTATTGATTTAATTTCCCTGAAGATGATTATTTTGTACTTTTGTCTGTTTGAATGGTTGTGTTAAAAAAATAAATCAGACGTTACTCAACAGTTACTCAGTACTCAGTACTTACTCAGTACTTGAGTAGTTTTTTCACCAAGTACTTTTTTACTTTTACTCAAGTAATTATTTGGATGACTACTTTTTACTTCTACTTGAGTCATATTATTCTGAAGTAACAGTACTTTTACTTGAGTACAGTTTTTGGCTCCTCTAACAGCTCTGGTGAGGGGGCTGCTATTCATAAGAGACGTTGTTTGTGAAATAGGTCATTTGCCTCCAGCACAGGTCTTTACATTTTTATCAGAGCTTACCAGAACAACAGGATTGCTTTTGGTGCAGCAGACTGGGTTGGAAAGATTTTGAAAAAACTGCTTTTACTAAGACCTTGTGTTGCAACAAGTCCTAATAGGTTTCAGGTCGTCCTATTGTAGTCTGGAGATACAGACGCTGCACAGACAACCCTTCACACCTCAGATCATTGCAGACATATAAACAGAATTGAACATTTCCTCCGTATTTACTGTTTTTCATGTTCCACACAGGGTCAATATTCAGAATGAGGTTTGATGTTCTGCGTCTATTTTGTTCTTTGAATTATTTTATCCACTTTTATCAACATGAAGTTTGCATGAAGCTGTGATGGAACAATCTGTGATTGATGTATTGCTCGTGTGATCGGTGATGGTTCAAAAAGAAAAGCGTTCAAAATGAAACAAAATTAGCCACCAACGAAACATAAAAGAAAGACACACATGGAGTGTGTGTGTGTGTGCACTTACTTAAGTCCACATTGGGGAATTTCATCAGCACACACACCAGTTGTTTTGGGACGCCTTTGCCTTTGGGGACCAAAACCACCGTCCCCAATTAGATTTCAATTGAATCGTATTCAGCACGCTCCAAAAGCTGTTTTTTCTTAAAATCTCAGTTGTCCCCAAAAGTGACTTATTTCAGACTTTTTGTGTATCTGTGTGTCACCCCCCCACCCGCTCCACTCAATCTGTGTATCCCTCTACATTGACCCCTAGTGGAAGTGTGTGGAATTGTCTAGGACCCCATAGGTGGTCCACATTCTGCCTGATAATAAAGAAGGTAGCCTGCATTTTGCCTGATAGGAATGATGGATGGATGGATGGATAGATGGATAGATAGATAGACGACCTCTCACCACTATTTTCCGTGGTATATACACGGAAAATGGTATAATTCCCTGTGGGCACCACGGATATAGTACTATGCAAAGTCAATGGGATCCGTTGTCGTGATATATACACGGATTATGACATTATTATTATTTATATATTATTCTTTGTTATAGTGGCTAAATTATGAATTTTTGTCGTGCAAGGTACTGTTTGTTACTGTCAGTTTGTAAAAGCATGTTTTTAACGCTGTTTTAGCAGTGTTTTATTGAGGTTTTAATGGGAGCACCACAGATATAGTACTATGCAAAGTCAATGGGATCCGTCACCCGATTTGACTACTGTCATACCATTGAATGAAGGACAAAACGATAACAATCATCCCATAGATATGGGCCAGTAGGGCCCTACTCTACCTACTAGTAGGCGCAGGAGGCTGTTATCGCCCCTTTCTATGGCTAACCCCATGTTATTAATGCTCAGTGGGCACAGAAGTTTTGTTATGAAGCTCAGACCTCACCTCCCTTTTTTATGTGTTTAGCTAGAATTTTAAAACCTGAACAATAGAATTCAATGTAAAATGCCGGATCTTGTCCATTAAAACCAATACTTTTTGGAACATAGTGTAACGACCACAGATAAGATAAGGCCTTGCCCGCCTGGGCAACACATCAGCATTTGGCCGACTGGTTAGTGCAGTTGACTGTGGTCTGGGAGACGCGCTCTGGGCACGACTTGTTCGCCACAGCATTTTCCTCATTGTGTTATGTTTTCTTTTAATATCTTTAACATTTCTAAACACAAAAACACGAAAGTGTCCTTGATAATTCAATAATACAATAGGTTCATGTTAAGGATTATCCGTTTTAATTAGTTCTCCTTCGACTATGACATGTTATTAATGCTCAGTAGGCACAGGAGGTTTGTTATGTATTGTTATAGGTTTGCCTATGAGGCCTATTTCGTGTCTATTTTTGCACAGTTCACTACCGCTTTGAGCTAGGAGGCTGAGATTCTAGACTCTGTATCAGGAGGTGACTCTCATCCACTGTGACGAGTTTCAGATCTGTGTGACCCTCGGAAGTGTCAAAGGTCACCGCGTGTATCGCTTTTCGGGCCTGCAAAGCCTATTTCGTGTCTTTTTTGCATAGTTCACTAACGCTTTGAGCTAGGAGGCTAAAATTCTAGACTGTGTATCAGGAGGTGACTCTCTTCCACTGTGCCGAGGTCCAGACCCGTGCGACCTTCGGAAGTGCCCAAGGTCACCGTGTGTTGTGCCTTTTTCGGGCCTTTTTTGTGTGTTTTTTGAATAATTCACTAACGCTTTGAGTTGGGAGGCTGATTTTTGACCATGTTGCAATGCAGAAGGCCCTTTGCTAGGATCTTTTGGTCCTGTGGCTGTACGACTTCCACAGAGCTAGTTGGCGTTGCAGAGGGTTCACAGAGTTGAGACTTCTGCAACAGTGTTTCCTCCAAAACGTCCTGGCTGGTTAGGAGGGCTTTGAAACGTATAGGTCTGAGAGCCTCCTGACTAATGGAATGGGGCCTATTTTGTGTTTTTTTTTGCATAGTTCACTAACGCTTTTAGCTAGGAGTCTTAATTTCTTCTAGACTCTAGATTCTGTCTAGAATTTCAGCCTCCTAGCTCAAAGTGTTTGGGGGCATCCCCTGAACAGACAGACGTTAGTCCAAATCCTCCCCCCTGTAAAACTGCCATCCCCCCTTTCCATCCCTTATGTCATTTCATCAATGAATGTGGTTTTACTGCTATTTCAACATTTAGAGTCATCACCAGAAAAATAACACCAGAAAAATAACTTATTTGACAATTTTCAAGAAAATGTTCACATGAAATAAGTAGGAAAATCTGCCAGTGGGACAAGATTTATCTTCTCATTACAAGCAACAAAATCTTGTTCCACTGGCAGATTTTTCTACTTAATTCAAGTGAAAATCTACTTGAAACAGGTGAAAATTGTTGTTTTTTCCAGTGATGAGTCTTGTTTTAAGTGTAATGAGATTTTTTTACTAAAATGAGACATTTTAACTACAAATAAGATAGATTAGGATTTTGAGTTTTTGCAGTGATCCATGTTACTTATCCTGTGAAGGACAGAGTCATATTGATAAGTTCAGAAAACTGTTTTTGATTGTTGTGTTTTGATGTATTTGATGTAAGCCCAGTGGATATTTAAAGCTTACAGAAGGCTGCATTTAACTGCTGCTATGTCATTCCTGCAGTATTTCTGCAGGTGTTTTGGTCAGTGCTATTATTTGCAATGTATAATATATTTGTAATCAGCACAAATTATCTGTCCCCATATGATAAAATCCACCATCCCCCCTGATTCTTTTTTACAACTCGAGTACTGTGTGTGTGGATGGCAACGTTGTGAGTTCAGCGTATATGTGTGTGTGTGTGTGTGTGTGTGTGTGTGTGTGTGTGTGGTCAGGAGGGGCCGTCACGCTTCGCTAACATTACATCATTGAAAATCCGTTGGGCATTCTCCAACAAGCTGCTGCCGGTCCAAGCTCAGTGTGTGGCGTGTGTGTGTGGGTTGATTTACTCTAGTGGGACATCATTCTATTCTAAGGTGAGGGTTAAGGTCACAGGATGTTACTGTAGCAGGGCGAGTGCTACGGGGCCGGACCGACAGGATAGAGAGGACACGAAGTTTCAGTGCACAACCACTTTTATTTTAGCCCTTCTTCACCCAAGACACACGTGCACAGCAGAACCTTCTCCCAGCAGACCCCCTCTCTGGTGTGCAGCTGCTCCTTATCAAGGCAGGCAGGGTGGAGAGGTTGATTGGACACACCTGTGTCCAATCCGCTGAGTGGCTCCTCCACCCTGCCACAGTTACAAAAAACAGAGTTTCATTGTTGAACACTGCAATGACGATGTGACTTGCAACGTATGAAGAAATTCTTTTGGACTGATGCTTTTGTGTTTCTTTTGCTAAGATAGATCCAAAACGGTGAATATTCAATACTGATTCTAAAAGGAAGGAAGGAAGGAGGGAAGGAGGGAAGGAAGGAGGGAAGGAAGGAAGGAAGGAAGGAAGGAAGGAAGGAAGGAAGGAAGGAAGGAAGGAAGGAAGGAAGGAAGGAAGGAAGGAAGGAAGGAAGGAAGGAAGGAAGGAAGGAAGGAAGGAAGGAAGGAAGGAAGGAAGCCTGAAAGAAATGAGCAAGAAAGAAAGAAAGAAATGAGCAAGAAAGAAAGAAAGAAATGAGCAAGAAAGAAAGAAAGAAAGAAAGAAAGAAATGAGCAAGAAAGAAAGAAAGAAAGAAAGAAATGAGCAAGAAAGAAAGAAAGAAAGAAAGAAAGAGAGAAATGAGCAAGAAAGAAAGAAAGAGAAAGAAATGAGCAAGAAAGAAAGAAAGAAAGAAAGAAAGAAAGAGAAAGAAAGAAATGAGCAAGAAAGAAAGAAAGAAAGAAAGAAATGAGCAAGAAAGAAAGAAAGAAATGAGCAAGAAAGAAAGAAAGAAAGAAATGAGCAAGAAAGAAAGAAAGAAAGAAATGAGCAAGAAAGAAAGAAAGAAAGAAATGAGCAAGAAAGAAAGAAAGAAATGAGCAAGAAAGAAAGAAAGAAAGAAATGAGCAAGAAAGAAAGAAAGAAAAAAAAGAAAAACCCATCTATTATCATTTGAAGTTATTTGCCAAGTAAACTAGTATAAATTAGTATAATGTATGACCTACAATCCAGATGATAGTAGTTGACATGAAACCCTGAACCTGAGACGACTGAGACAGAGATGATTTCTGTTTAATCACACAATCTTTAATACAATGCAAACATACGGCATACCAAATAAATGAGAAAAAAGATAATTTTTAAGCCTATAATAGCTATTTCAGCCTAAACTCCAGGTCTATTTTGTTTTTATTTTCTTATCAGATGGAGAAGTGCTTTAACATTGTACTGTGTAATAAATTGCCCACAGTTCAACTACTGTACGTCAGAGTCCAGCTTTTCCCGAGCCTACAGGAATGTTGGTTCCTCAGCGTAGAGGAGGTCAAAGGTGCTGCATTTAACATATGGGATAGTAATGTCGTCTCTGCCTGTGCGTGCAGGGTTGCGTCAGGAAGGGCATCCGGCCTAAAATCAGGCCAAATCCATGTGCGGACTATGAATTATGTCTCTGCAAAGAGTCATTGTAGAGGTTTATAGCTGTGGACAGAAAGGATCTCCTGTAGCGGTCTGAAGGAAACACAATTATTATTGGGAAATTGTGAGATCCTACCTTGGTCTGCAGAGGTGGGTAGTAACGAGTTACATTTACTCCGTTACATTTACTTGAGTAAGTTTTGGTACATTTTGTACTTTTAGGAGTAATTTTGAATCACTATACTTTTTACTTTTACTTGAGTAGATTTGTGAAGAAGAAACTGTTCCTCTTACTCCGCTACATTAGGCTACGTTGAGCTGTTACTTTTCTTTTATCCCTTTTATCCACGTACGCGTCAATCTCATGACATCACTGGGTGATTCTTTGGGAAAAATGTTAGTTTTTGCATGTTTTGTCACATTTACACAGACTCAAACACACAGTTTCTATGAGTTCATGTTTGTTCTGGTTACAAAGGAAAAAGGAAAAAGGCTTGAAATGTTGTACTACTTGTGCTTAATTTATTATTTTATTTTTTTTATTATGTATTAAAGTACTTGCATTTACTTTAAGATTATTTTCATTTAAGCTATATTTTATTAATTTATTTTATTATTTTATTGATTTAATTTTCCTGAAGATGATTATTTTGTACTTTTGTCTGTTTGAATGGTTGTGTTAAAAAAATAAATCAGACGTTACTCAACAGTTACTCAGTACTTGAGTAGTTTTTTCACCAAGTACTTTTTTACTTTTACTCAAGTAATTATTTGGATGACTACTTTTTACTTCTACTTGAGTCATATTATTCTGAAGTAACAGTACTTTTACTTGAGTACAGATTTTGGCTCCTCTACCCAGCTCTGTTGGTCTGTTATGGGAGTTGCTATCTTGTGCAGGTTTTTTGCACATTAATGCATGTTCAGGAATGACCTTGCCCCTTCACCTCTCCCCTCAAAGTGCAAATGCTCTTTGTTCAGGCTGCATTTGCAAATAAGAGTTTGTTCTTAAATTGCTTGCCTGGGTAAATAAAGGTTAAATAAAATAAAAATAAATACAGAATAGAAGTATGTTTATGTTTGAGAGAGAGTAAGTTGCAAATGTCATTAAAAAAATAATTCTAAAGGGGAGAAGGGAGGCTTCCTACCGTGATGTGACCTTGCTGAACAGATGACAGCTGGAGTGAGCAATGTCAGCTGCAACTCATGGGAACAGTTTTATAAAAACCCTTTAAGGGTCAAAATTGGGTTTACCACCAGCGGTATGGGCAACTCCCCGTCCAAGTATAAAATGCAGTTTGCCCATTTATTACTGCAGATAAATTCTGTTGGATGTGACACATTCAGAGCTTCACATGGCTATGTTAATACTAAAATATACCAGCACAGAAGAAGCATTGCAAGCATTTTTTTCTTTCTGTTTTTTTTCCAAGTTTGGTATCTGGAGGTGTTTTTTGACTGATCAACTTATAGTTATAGTTTATAGTTATAGTATAAGTCTTGTATCAGCCTTAGAATGAAGACAATGCAAGCTGCATGTATCTATATTAGTTATAACTGGGGGAAGATGTATTTTCATTATGCACTTCGAGAAAAAAGTAAAAACGTAGAGAAAAAGTTGAAATGTTGAAAAAAAGTCAAAATGTCGAAAAAAAAGGCAAATGTTGAGAAAAAAGTTGAAATTTCGAGAAAAAAGTCGAAATGTTGAGAAAAAAGTCGAAATGTCGAGAAAAAAGTCGAAATGTCAAAAAAAGAATGTTGAGAAAAAAGTCAAAATGATGAGAAAAAAGTCGAAATGTCGAGAAAAAAAAATTAAAAATTTCGAGAAAAAAGTAGAAATTTCGAGAAAAGGGAAAAAAGAAAAAAAGGAAAAAAAGAAGAAAAAGAAGAAGAAAAAAAGAGGAAAAAAAGGAAAAAAGAAGAAAAAAAAGAGGGAGCCACTAGGGCGGCGCTAAAGAGCAGTGGGTTGCCGACCCCTGGTATAGCTAATAGAGGGAAAATGCCCTTTGCTTGTGTGTCTTCACAGCAGTTGCTGCAGATCTGAGCCCTGAGAGGAGAGACTTGAGGGACAGTTAACCCTCGGGGGGTTTTTGTCCACTCTCCCAAAAGCCACTTGGCTCCGAGTCCCTTCACTGATTTTATCTGTGGTTTGAGTGCTCCTAAAGACAAATATCTGAGGCGTGCTGTCCTTCAGAGACCTGCCCTGTCCCCAATGCACCAGGGGCGGAAATTCATTTCAAATCATCAAATTGTAATTTCCAATTTAAGGATTTCCATCTGGTTATGTTTATGTGTGGTGGTTTCATTGTTGCCAACTGTGTTACGATACGTCTCGTGGCACAGCCAGCAAAATGTCCAGAGGTGTGAATGTCATTCTGTATGCAGCTTCAGTATAATTTAATCCAGACTGACCAGAGAAACAGCTGATACAGAGGACGACAAATTTTCCAGTGCTCTATTTTCCATCTCCACCGTTGTATTTTTTATTTTTATTTTACCTTGTCTGCACATATATTAATGGTTGATACCATGCTGGTAAAAACCTAAGGCATATATATGTGCATTGTTACTTTATTTAATATATATATATACATATATATACGCATACATACGCATACACATACATATATATACACATACAAACCCAGTGTTTTTTTTGGGGGGGGGGGTGACATCCACTGCTAACCCAGGAAGCAAGAACACATGGAGGCCTCACGTCGAGCACTGGAAATCTGCAACAAAAACCACAAACGAAACACGAAACCGACACGGAGTAGACCAAAACACGAGCAGCAATCGACCCAAATCTTGAAATCCAATCACAGTCTGAGCTAAGCTACCGCTAACTAACCCCAAAAACTACAGAGCAAGCATGCAGGTGAACAAGCCAATGTGTATGTCTAAAAAAATTTGAAAGTGAAGTTGCAAATGTTGGGATAGAAGTTGAAATTAAACATTACAGGTTTAATGTCATTCGGGAATGCTTTAGGGCATATTTCATGAAAACTGGCAAAACTTGAGTCTGTGGGTACAAATCCCTAGATTGTGTTTTTGCTCCAAGACTGGATGCTTGGATGCAGTGATGCAGTTCACTTATACTTGGTGAAACAGTGAAGACTCCAGTAACCGCTGGAAGACTTCCTCCTCAGATACACACAGTACTCGAGTTGTAAAAAAAAATCAGGGGGGATGGTGGATTTTATCATAAGGGGACAGATAATTTGTGCTGATTACAAATAATATAATATATTACAAATAATAGCAGTGACCAAAACACCTGCAGAAATACTGCAGGAATGACATAGCAGCAGTTAAATGCAGCCTTCTGTAAGCTTTAAATATCCACTGGGCTTACATCAAATACATCAAAACACAACAATAAAAAACACTTTTCTGAACTTATCAATATGACTCTGTCCTTCACAGGATAAGTAACATGGATCACTGCAAAAACTCACAATCTTAACAAGAATATTTGCCTTATTTCTAGTTAAAATGTCTCATTTTCGTAAAAAAAATCTCATTACACTTAAAACAAGACTCATCACTGGAAAAAACAACTATTTTCACCTGTTTCAAGTAGATTTTCACTTTCATTTTTTTGCTTGTAATGAGAATATAAATCTTGTCCCACTGGCAGATTTTTCTACTTATTTCAAGTGAAAATTTACTTGAAACAGGTGAAAATTGTCAAATAAGTTATTTTTCTGGTGTTATTTTTCTGGTGATGACTCTAAATGTTGAAATATCAGTAAAACCACATTCATTGATGAAATGACATAAGGAATGGAAAAGGGGGGATGACAGTTTTACAGGGGGGATGATTTGGACCGTTTTTATTTCAGGGGGGGATGCCATCCCCCCTCATCCCCCCTCAACTCCAGTACTGGATATACACAGCCAAACGTATAACCTGTAAGACAAATGTGGAGGGGAGGATAAAAAGTCTCTCTCTCCAGGGTCACATTCATGTTTGTTGGTATGCAGCTCATACTCAAGTCCAGATAAACACACTTATTGTGCTTAGGCTGTCGTGTCCTTATCACCAACTGCTCTGACCGTTAGAGGAGAGCGTTTCAAGAAAACTGAAGAGAAATGAAGGTTTGACATTTGAAAAGTGGAAGTCGTCCCAGCGGTATTAATTAAACCATTCAACGACGGGTGATACGTTCAGGCTGCCGTTTGCACTTTGTTGTCCTCAAAGAGATCAAGCTGCACCGACTGCAACGCTGTGAGGACTCTGTAAAACCGTACGTCCACTTTCCCATCAGCAAAGCTTTGTTTTTAAATGCCAACAAAACAAACAAACCTCAGGGCTGCTGCACAGAAGCGAGATAAGAGATGAAGCTGGGATATGCCACTTATCCTGGTTGAACTTACTGTAGCCTCAAGACGGTGGGACGGAAGCAGCGGCAGATACGCCGTCATGAAGACTCGTCTTGAGCAGCTAGAACAGGGGTCGGCAACCCACGGCTCTTTAGCGCCGCCCTAGTGGCTCCTCGAGCTTCTTCAAAAATGTTTGACCTTTTTTTTCTTCTTTTTTTCTTCTTTTTTCTCTTTTTTTCTCCTTTTTTCCTTTTTTCCTTCTTTTTTTTCTTTCTTTGTCCTTTCAACTTTTTTCTCAACATTTCGACTTTTTTCTCAACATTTTGACTTTTTTCTCAACATTTTGACTTTTTTCTCGACATTTAGATTTTTTTCTCGACATTTCGACTTTTTTATCGACATTTCAACCTTTTTTCTTGACATTTTTACTTTTTTCTCAACATTTTAACTTTTTTCTCGACATTTTTACTTTTCCTCGAAATTGTACTTCAACATTAATCTCGACATTTTGACTTTTTTCTTGACATTTCAACTTTTTTCTCAACATTTCAACTTTTTTCTCAACATTTTAACTTTTTTCTCAACATTTTGACTTTTTTCTCGACATTTTGACTTTTTTCTCGACATTTCAACTTTTTTCTTGACATTTTTACTTTTTTCTGGACATTTCGACTTTTTTCTCGAAATTGTACTTCAACATTAATCTCGACATTTCAACTTTTTTCTCGACATTTCGACTTTTTTCTCGAAGTGCATAGGCCTAATGAAAAAAAAAATCTTCCTCCTCTAAAGTCTTATTTTTATTTTTCTCCTGCCTGGCCCTAATACTCTTCCATAGATTTGCATAACAAAAACAGTCACGTGGAAACACATTAACATGCTACAGTTGCAGCCGAGGAACCAGTTATAACTAATATAGATACATGCAGCGTGTGTTGTCTTCATTCTAAGGCTTATACAAGACTTTTAATTTTTTGCGGCTCCAGACATATTTGTTTTTTGTGTTTTTGGTCCAATATGGCTCTAAAACATTTTGAGTTGCCGACCCTTGGCCTAGACTAATGCTTACGATGTCTTTCAAGAGAAAGTTGAAGTTCCTTTCAAGCCTATTGGATCCTTCTTACCCGCATGCTAACACTGAAAGGAGTCACACCATCAGCACATCACCAAGGTGCTTGTCCATGTTTGGTTCACTAACAAGACATCGCATCAGTGAATGCGTTTCTAAATGTAAGAGCAGCGTTTGATACATTTACTTACACATGCAACCTGTTCTTGTCTATGCCTGCTTCATCCTGTTTAGGGTTGCTTAGTTTCGCTGGGATAAAGGTGGGTTGCCCACTTTTTTCTCGACATTTAGATTTTTTTCTTGACATTTTGACTTTTTTCTCGACATTTAGATTTTTTTCTCGACATTTCGACTTTTTTATTGACATTTCAACCTTTTTTCTTGACATTTTAACTTTTTTCTCAACATTTTAACTTTTTTCTCAACATTTTAACTTTTTTCTTGACATTTTTACTTTTTTCTCGAAATTGTACTTCAACATTAATCTCGACATTTTGACTTTTTTCTTGACATTTCAACTTTTTTCTAAACATTTCAACTTTTTTCTCAACATTTTAACTTTTTTCTCAACATTTTTACTTTTTTCTCGACATTTTGACTTTTTTCTCGACATTTCGACTTTTTTCTCAACATTTCAACTTTTTTCTTGACATTTTTACTTTTTTCTCGACATTTCGACTTTTTTCTCGAAATTGTACTTCAACATTAATCTCGACATTTCGACTTTTTTCTCGACATTTCGACTTTTTTCTCGAAGTGCATAGGCCTAATGAAAAAAAAAATCTTCCTCCTCTAAAGTCTTATTTTTATTTTTCTCCTGCCTGGCCCTAATACTCTTCCATAGATTTGCATAACAAAAACAGTCACGTGGAAACACATTAACATGCTACAGTTGCAGCCGAGGAACCAGTTATAACTAATATAGAAACATGCAGCATGTGTTGTCTTCATTCTAAGGCTTATACAAGACTTTTAATTTTTTGCGGCTCCAGACATATTTGTTTTTTGTGTTTTTGGTCCAATATGGCTCTAAAACATTTTGAGTTGCCGACCCTTGGCCTAGACTAATGCTTACGATGTCTTTCAAGAGAAAGTTGAAGTTCCTTTCAAGCCTATTGGATCCTTCTTACCCGCATGCTAACACTGAAAGGAGTCACACCATCAGCACATCACCAAGGTGCTTGTCCATGTTTGGTTCACTAACAAGACATCGCATCAGTGAATGCGTTTCTAAATGTAAGAGCAGCGTTTGATACATTTACTTACACATGCAACCTGTTCTTGTCTATGCCTGCTTCATCCTGTTTAGGGTTGCTTAGTTTCGCTGGGATAAAGGTGGGTTGCCCACTTTTTTCTCGACATTTAGATTTTTTTCTTGACATTTTGACTTTTTTCTCGACATTTAGATTTTTTTCTCGACATTTCGACTTTTTTATTGACATTTCAACCTTTTTTCTTGACATTTTAACTTTTTTCTCAACATTTTAACTTTTTTCTCAACATTTTAACTTTTTTCTTGACATTTTTACTTTTTTCTCGAAATTGTACTTCAACATTAATCTCGACATTTTGACTTTTTTCTTGACATTTCAACTTTTTTCTCAACATTTCAACTTTTTTCTCAACATTTTAACTTTTTTCTCAACATTTTTACTTTTTTCTCGACATTTTGACTTTTTTCTCGACATTTCGACTTTTTTCTCAACATTTCAACTTTTTTCTTGACATTTTTACTTTTTTCTCGACATTTCGACTTTTTTCTCGAAATTGTACTTCAACATTAATCTCGACATTTCGACTTTTTTCTCGACATTTCGACTTTTTTCTCGAAGTGCATAGGCCTAATGAAAAAAAAAATCTTCCTCCTCTAAAGTCTTATTTTTATTTTTCTCCTGCCTGGCCCTAATACTCTTCCATAGATTTGCATAACAAAAACAGTCACGTGGAAACACATTAACATGCTACAGTTGCAGCCGAGGAACCAGTTATAACTAATATAGAAACATGCAGCATGTGTTGTCTTCATTCTAAGGCTTATACAAGACTTTTCATTTTTTGCAGCTCCAGACATATTTGTTTTTTGTGTTTTTGGTCCAATATGGCTCTAAAACATTTTGGGTTGCAGACCCTTGGTTGAGCTGTTCTGGACCAGGTTCTACATGTGAAGGCTAATATCTGCGTAAAAGTCACACGTTTGAAGAACAGTCAACTTTTCAATGTTATTGTGATTATTAAAACTGACTAAAAGACTGAAAGTCAGTGATGATGCAATAGTCTAGGCCAGGGGTCGGCAACCCAAAATGTTTTAGATCCATATTGGACCGAAAACACAAAAAAACAAATATGTCTGGAGCCGCAAAAAATGAAAAGTCTTGTATCAGCTTTAGAATGAAGGCAAATGGCGAAAGGCGAAATGTTGAGAAAAAAGTCTAAATGTTGAGAAAAAAGTCGAAATGTCGAGATTAATGTTGAGGTACAATTTCGAGAAAAAAGAAGAAATGTCGCGAAAAAAGTCGAAATGTCGAGATTAAAAAGGAAAGAAAAAAGAAGAAAAAAAAAGCGGAAAAAAAGAGAAAGAAAGAGAAAAAAGAGAAAAGAAGAAGAAAAAAATGAAATAAAAGGTCAAACACTTTTGAAAAAGCTCCAGGGAGCCACTAGGGCGGCGCTAAAGAGCCGCGGGTTGCCGAGCCCTGGTCTAGGCCAGGGGTGTCCAAGTCCAGTGTTTGCAGGCTGACCGTCCTGCATGTTTTAGACGTGTCCCTGCTGCAGCACAACCTGGTACAAATCACATGAATGTGTCATTAACAGACTTGTGCAGACCTTTGACGAGAAGCTGATGATGATCCGGTAATTTGTTGGGTGTGTTGATGAAAGTAGGCAGTTGTGATGGCAAACCCACTTTTAAATGAGGTTTCTCATTATTAGAAGGGTTTTTCCGATGGGAAACAGTGTTTCAGGACAGATCACACACACTTGTAAAGACTAAACTTTTTATTTATTTATTTTAATAAAATTAACTTCATAAAGAACATACACTTTCATTATTGTCCCCTGTTGGTTTCTGCAGAGTTGCTGTTTAGTTTCTCCGATGTAAAAATCCATGCACTCCTCTCTGCACTGGACTAGAAAAACTATATTATACTGTATATATATATATATATATATATATATATATATATATATATATATATATGCTCACACAATATGTCATCTAGTTTAAAATGTTGGTATTATGTAGGATTATAGGGACTGACTAAGTCCCTGTGTATTCTTACTGTTGATATTTACAGTAAAACATCAGTCACTTACCCTTCAGGCAAGTGGATTTATAAGTCTAACGTCACGGCTTATGGTTGATATTTATGTTGCAACAGTGTTCAGGGTAAGATCCAAGAGGCTGTGGTTTAATCTGGTTTTTTACAGCGGTTACACAACCACACTTGTACTGTGCCTGCAGGCATTCTCTTAGTCTAAAACCTGTCCTAGTGCATGTAAAGGTGCAACGCAGCACACCTGACCTGACTCTTTAGCGCCGCCCTAGTGGCTCCTGGAGCTTTTTCAAAAATGTTTGACCTTTTTTTTCCTTTTTTCTTCTTTTTTTTTTCCTTTTTTTCTATTTTTCTTCTTCTTTTCCTTTTTTTCTCTTTTTTTCTTCCTTTTTCCTTTCCTTTTTAATCTTGACATTTCGACTTTTTTCTCAAAATTTTGACTTTTTTCTCAACATTTCGACTTTTCTCAACATTTCGACTTTTTTCACAACATTTCGACTTTTTTCTCGACATTTCGTCTTTCGCCATTTGCCTTCATTCTAAGGCTTATACAAGACAGTGGCAGGGTGGAGGAGCAGCCACTCAACTGATTGGGCACACCTGTGCCCAATCAACCTCTCGACCCTGCCATAAAGAGCAGCTGCACACCAGCAAGAGGTCTTTGCTGGGAGGAAGCTGCTGAGTGTGGCACGTGTGTCTTGGGTGCAAATAAAATAATTCATAATTCCTCCACTAAACCCTGTGTCTACTGTCCTGTCTGGTGACCCCCGTAGCACGAGCATTGCTACAAAGACTTTTTTGCGGCTTCAGACATATTTGTTTTTTTTGTTTTTGGTCCAATATGGCTCTTTCAACATGTTGGGTTGCCGACTCCTGCCTTAGCTTCAGTTGAAGAAGCTTTTGTTTAACTTTATCCGCCTAAATTCAGAACAAAAGCAGCATCCAGTAGCTTTAGTTTCCGGTCATCACGTGTAAAAGCAGCAACAGTTTCAGGCTTCAGGAGCCTAAACTGCACATGGATGCAGTCGCCCGCTGCGCGGATACAAACCCCACCTTCCACGTAGATCCTGCGTCAGTCACACGTGGCAGCCTAGTTTTGCTCGGGGTCGTGTTATTGATGTTTTTTACTGACAACAGTAAGATTTGCTCTGTGTTCCTGCTGAGGTGCACGTGTCTCATTGATTAAAAGAGTGACACTCTGCTTACTGGGGGATATGAAAGGCCTGATCAAAGATAATCTCAACCCGTGTAATGATGACAGAGAGTTGCAGCTTCTTTTGAACGTTGCTATTTATTTTGACCTCGTTTTTTTTGTTTTTTTTTAAAACTCACTTTCGTTCAGCGGAGATACCGGTAAATGTCGAACCTTCTGGACGGGGTTGGGCGTCCTGCTGCTCCGGCTGATAACAGGAGTGGAGTCGACCAGCGGGGGGCCACACGCCAAGACAGCCCATTAAAACCGTCAGCGCTAGGTGAAATTGCTGTTGTCTGATGTCCAAAGAGAGGAGACGGATTCAGCACTTCAGAACTCTCAGAGTAATAAAGTAAATGGTAAAAGGCTGTCGCACAAATCACAACTTTTTTTTTTCATCGGCGACCTAATGATCTAACGTCATCTTAGCTGAGACGCCCTCGTAAGGGCATTGCAGATAAACCCGTTGAAAAGAGCTATAGCTTAGGAAAATAATTTAAAACACTTACCTCAATGTTAAATGTAATTGCACTTAAAAGCAGTAATGTGTTATGAAAGAAGTAAAATAAAGTGGAAAACCCAGCGGAAACACATTTAGTATTTTCTGCTATAACTTTTGAAATGTTTGACATAGAAAGTCATGGGTGGTGTCATTTCTGATATGCTGATACGCATGAGTGCGAGGGCCCGTTCATCGCTGCTTGCAGCTTTAATTCTTCTATTTTTTTCCTTTTTTTTCTCTTTTTTTCTTCCTTTTATTCTTTTTTTCTTATTTTTTCTTATTTTTTTCCTTCTCTTTTTTTCTTCCTTTTGTCCTTTCGACTTTTTTCTCGACATTTTGACTTTTTTCTCAACATTTCAACTTTTTTCTCGACATTTTTACTTTTTTCTCAACATTTCGACTTTTTTCTCAAAATTGTACTTCAACATTAATCTGGTTGCACAAATCACAACTTTTCTTTTTTTCATAGGCGACCTAATGATCTAACGTGATCTTAGCTGTGACAGCCTCGTAAGGGCATTGCAGATAAACCCGTTGAAAAGAGCTATAGCTTAGGAAAATAATTTAAAACACTTACCTAAATATTAAATGTAATTGCAGTTAAAAGCAGTAATGTAGAATAGAATAGAATAGAATATCCTTTATTTTCTCCCTCAGTGGGGAAACTTATTTGTTGCAGCACACACATATAAGGGAGGGGTAAAAGGACTGAAAAGTCAGAAATAAAAAATATATAAAACATACAAAAGATACGTATAAAATATGTATAAAATATGTATAAACAGGGTATGAACAGTATATACAGATGAACAGTGCAGAAAAGCAGGTGGAGTGTGAGGTAGATTGGCAGATATTGCACATCTTAAGTTATTGCACATATTATTGTCTGTTGGCTACTGAGAGCGTGTGTTATGAAAGAAGTAAAATAAAGTGGAAAACTACGGTGGCCGAGACCCGCCATTGCTGAAAATTAAAGAAACGCTGCAAATAAAAAGAAACGCTGCTGCAAATAAAATAAACGCTTTGCAAATAAAATAAACGGCTGCAAATAAAAACAAACGCTGCTGCAAATAAAAAAAAGACGACGCAAATAAAAAAGCCACAACGGAAGTGAATTACCGGGGACTAATTTTGCTGATGCACTGGTGTTTTTTACGTGAGAGGAGAAGAAGAAGATGAAGAGGACGTAAGTGAAAAGGAAGAAATAAGAAGAGCGAGGAATAAGAAGAACAACGAACGAGAAAATAAGTGAAAAGGTTAGTGTTCAACGTCACTGCGTGTAATTTTTAATGTGCAACACCGGTGTATCGGCAAAAATAGTCCCCGGTCATTCACTTCCGTTGTGGCTTTTTTATTTGCGTCGTTTTTAAAATTTTATTTGCAGCGGCAAGAGAAGCTAATAATTGAGCTGCAGTTTCCCTTTAATGACAGAATGACAGTCATGGAGTCTCCACCCAGGACCGGGGGGGGGGATCACACGAGCAGATGGTTCTGGAGCAGGAGGCCCAGACCCGCCCACTAGTCCTGTGTGCATGTGGACCCAGCAGGTTTCAGGAAACGACCAGCAAATTCCCAGCAGATCCGCTGGTTGGGACACAGTCGCGCGGCAAACACTCTGGCTGCTCGTCCATCTGTCTTCCTCTCCGTCCGCTCGGTTTCTGCAGCGGGAAATGTCACTCTGAGAAACAAATAACAGTCAACTCTACATTTGAGTCTTACTTCTTTTTTTAGGTCAAATTTCTTTCATGGATGTGAAATGAAAAGATGTCGATTTCAAATGTTTGAGGGCAAATATGCAACAGGAACAAATGTTGAATGTGTGTTTTATCGGATCAACATTGTGATGAAGCAACAGCAGAACAAATCATAAACAGAAAGCTCCACTTTGTCCGTCTCTTATCGCCGCGCTGAGACTGTGGACAGAGCTGCTATCTCCCGCCGCAGTAGATGCTCTGGAACAAGCGTTGTTTTCTGTTTTCCTCCGTATCACAGACTGCCAGACTCCAGCTCTCACTTTTCACCGTCCAGGGTGAGAAAACACGATGCAGAAACCAGTTACTCACTGAGAACAGCCTTCAAAAAGTGATGAACCACAGACGCAGGGAAGGGAAGTGTGGAAGGGAGGAAAAACATTTAAATAAAAACATTCTGTAGTCAAGTAAAAAACAGTGTATAAACTAAATATTCCTTACTCCCTTTCCTACTTCCTTCCTTGTTTCCTTCTTTTCTCCTTTCTTCCTTACTTCCTTCTTTCCTTCCTTCCATCTTTTCTCCCTTCCTTCATTCCTTCTTTTCTCCCTTCACCCTCCCTTGACCCAAAGACAGCACAAGGATTAAATGAATTTTGTTCATGTAAGTTTACTTTTTTTTAAATTCACAAATACTTGATACATTAATTTATACTTTCTCGATCCGGAACTTTTAGAAAAAACACCGTTTTAAGCAAGTTCCGGATGAAGAAAGTATAAATTAATTTATCAAGTATTTTTGAATTTAAAAAAAAAGTAAACTTACATGAACAAAATTCATTTAAGTGTCGTTATCAGTAAGAAGCAGCATCACTTTTGTGTCAAAACACGAGTGACTTGTAATGAGCTTTTGACTTTTTTCTTGACATTTTGACTTTTTTCTTGATATTTCGACTTTTTTCTCAACATTTTGACTTTTTTCTCAACATTTCGACTTTTTTCTCCAAATTTTGACTTTTTTCTCAACATTTCTACTTTTTTCTCGCCATTTCAAATTTTTTCTCAACATTTCGACTTTTTTCTCGACATTTTGACTATTTTCTCGACATTTCGACTTTTTTCCTCGAAATTGTGCCTTTTTTCTCAACATTTCGACTTTTTTCTCGACATTTTGACTATTTTATCGACATTTTGACTTTTTTCTCAAAATTTTGACTTTTTTCTCAACATTTCGACTTTTTTCTCGACATTTTTACTATTTTCTCAACATTTCGACTTTTTTCTCCAAATTTTGACTTTTTTCTCAACATTTCTACTTTTTTCTCGACATTTCAAATTTTTTCTCAACATTTCAACTTTTTTCTCGACATTTTGACTATTTTCTCGAAATTTTGACTGTGGACGGAGCTGCTATCTCCCGCCGCAGTACATGCTCTGGAAAGAGTGTTGTTTTCTGTTTTCCTCCGTATCACAGACTGCCAGACTCCAGCTCTCACTTTTCACCGTCCAGGGTGAGAAAACACGATGCAGAAACCAGTTACTCACTGAGAACAGCCTTCAAAAAGTGATGAACCACAGACGCAGGGAAGGGAAGTGTGGAAGGGAGGAAAAACATTTAAATAAAAAAATTCTGTAATCAAGTAAACTTACATGAACAAAATTCATTTAAGTGTCGTTATCAGTAAGAAGCAGCATCACTTTTGTGTCAAAACACGAGTGACTTGTAATGAGCTTTTGACTTTTTTCTTGACATTTTGACTTTTTTCTTGATATTTCGACTTTTTTCTCAACATTTTGACTTTTTTCTCAACATTTCGACTTTTTTCTCCAAATTTTGACTTTTTTCTCAACATTTCTACTTTTTTCTCGACATTTCAAATTTTTTCTCAAAATTCTACTTTTTTCTCGCCATTTCAAATTTTTTCTCAACATTTCGACTTTTTTCTCGACATTTTGACTATTTTCTCGACATTTCGACTTTTTTCCTCGAAATTGTGCCTTTTTTCTCAACATTTCGACTTTTTTCTCGACATTTTGACTATTTTATCGACATTTTGACTTTTTTCTCAAAATTTTGACTTTTTTCTCAACATTTCGACTTTTTTCTCGACATTTTTACTATTTTCTCAACATTTCGACTTTTTTCTCCAAATTTTGACTTTTTTCTCAACATTTCTACTTTTTTCTCGACATTTCAAATTTTTTCTCAACATTTCAACTTTTTTCTCGACATTTTGACTATTTTCTCGAAATTTTGACTGTGGACGGAGCTGCTATCTTGCGCCGCAGTACATGCTCTGGAAAGAGTGTTGTTTTCTGTTTTCCTCCGTATCACAGACTGCCAGACTCCAGCTCTCACTTTTCACCGTCCAGGGTGAGAAAACACGATGCAGAAACCAGTTACTCACTGAGAACAGCCTTCAAAAAGTGATGAACCACAGACGCAGGGAAGGGAAGTGTGGAAGGGAGGAAAAACATTTAAATAAAAACATTCTGTAATCAAGTAAAAACAGTGTATAAACTAAATATTATAAAACACTGTTTTAAGCAAGTTCCGGATGAAGAAAGTATAAATTAATGTATCAAGTATTTGTGAATTTAAAAAAAGTAAACTTACATGAACAAAATTCATTTAATCCTTGTGCTGTCTTTGGGTCAAGGGAGGGTGAAGGGAGAGAGGAAGGAATGAAGGAAGGGAGAAAAGAAGGAAGGAAGGAAAGAAGGAAGGAAGTAAGGAAGAAAGGAAAAAAGAAGGAAAGAAGGAAGGAAGTAGGAAAGGGAGGAAGGAAGGGAGAAAAGATGGAAGGAAGGAAACAAGGGAGAAAATTTGGAAGGAAAGAAGGAAGGAAGTAGGAAAGGGAGTAAGGAAGGGAGAAAAGAAGGAAAGAAGGAAGGAGGTAGGAAATGGAGTAAGGAAGGGAGAAAAGATAGAAGGAAGGAAAGAAGGAAGTAAGGAAGAAAGGAGAAAAGAAGGAAAGACGGAAGGAAGTAGGACATTTTATTTTACTGTTTATTTTACTGTTTATACTTTTTATTGTTTATACATTTCATTTTATTTTATTTTATCTCTTATATATTTGTTTTTATATTTGTATTGTGTTGCACCAATCCCCAAAACAAATTCCTCGTGTGAAAACTTGGCAATAAACCCTTTTCTGATTCTGAAAGGTAGGAAAGGGAGTAAGGAAGGGAGAAAAGATGGAAGGAAGGAAAGAAGGGAGAAAAGATGGAAGGAAGGGAGAAAGAAAGGAAAGAAGGGAGGAAGGAAGGAAGGAAGGAAGGAAGGAAGGAAGGAAGGAAGGAAGGAAGGAAGGAAGGAAGGAAGGAAGGAAGGAAGGAAGGAAGGAAGGAAGGAAGGAAGGAAGGAAGGAAGGAAGGAAGGAAGGAAGGGGGAAAATAAGGAAATACGGAAGGAAAAGCAAAGAAGGTAATAAAGGAACAAATGACAAAAGGGAATTAGGAAGAAAAAGGAGTAAAGGAGGGTAAAAAAGGAGGAAAAGAGGAAAGGAAGAAGGAAGGAGAGAGCATGGCAGGAGGAAAGAAGGATAGAAGAATTGGGTCATTTTGACCCAAAGACGGCACAAGGGTTAAGTGTCGTTATCAGTAAGAAGCAGCATCACTTTTGTGTGAAAACACGAGTGACTTGTAAATTAACTTGTAATGAGCTTGTTCTGAGGTACAAATATTCCTCCTCACTTGTTTCTGCTGGCCCCGCCCTCTCGGCAGAGCAATATTCTTATGTTTATTGACGTTGATAATAGAGATCATGAATTTAGCTTCTTCGTTTCCTTCCGGCTCTTCCCTTCAGGGGTCGCTACGGCAACTTATCCGCCTCCATCTAACCCCATCCTCTGCTTCTTCTTCCCTCACTCCAACTGACTTCATGTCCTCTTTTACTACATCCATTAATCTCCCTTCCGGTCGTCCTCCAGGCCTGGCAGTTCCAGCCTCATCCTTCCACGGATACATCACTCTCCCTCCTCTGTAGATGCCCAAACCGTCTCAGTCCAGTCTCGTTCCTGATCCTATCCATCCTCATCCCTCTCACAGAGCAACATTTAAACCTCTTCTAGCTCAGGGGTCGGCAACCCGCGGCTCTTTAGCGCTGCCCTAGTGGCTCCTGGAGCTTTTTCAAAAATGTTTGACCTTTTTTTTCCTTTTTTTCTTCTTTTTTTTCTTTTTTTCTATTTTTCTTCTTTTTTCCTTTTTTCTCTTTTTTTCTTCCTTTTTCTTTTCCTTTTTAATCTCGAAATTTCGACTTTTTCCTCGAAATTTCGACTTTTTTCTTGAAATTTTGACTTTTTTTTCGACATTTCGACTTTTTTCTCAACATTTCAACTTTTTTCTCAACATTTTGACTATTTTCTCGAGATTGTACTTCAACATTAATCTCCACATTTCGACCTTTTTCTCGAAATTTTTACTTTTTTCTCAACATTTTGACTTTTTTCTCGACATTTCAAATTTTTCTCGACATTTCGACTTTTTTCTCGACATTTCGACTTTTTTCTCGAAATTGTAAGACAACATTAATCTTGACATTTTGACTTTTTTCTTGAAATTTTGACCTTTTTTTTCCTTTTTTTCTTCTTTTTTTTCTTTTTTTCTATTTTTCTTCTTTTTTTCCTTTTTTCTCTTTTTTTCTTCCTTTTTCTTTTCCTTTTTAATCTCGAAATTTCGACTTTTTTCTCAACATTTCAACTTTTTTCTCGACATTTTGACTTTTTTCTCGAGATTGTACTTCAACATTAATCTCCACATTTCGACTTTTTTCTCAACATTTCAAATTCTTTCTCGACATTTCGATTAATTTCTTAACATTTCGACTTTTTTCTCGACATTTCAACTTTTTTCTCGACATTTCGATTTTTTTCTCAACATTTCGACTTTTTTCTCAACATTTCGCCTTTCGCCATTTGCCTTCATTCTAAGGCTTATACAAGACTTTTCATTTTTTGCGGCTCCAGACGTATTTTTTTTGTGTTTTTGGTCCAATATGGCTCTTTCCGACCCCTGTTCTAGCTCGGCCTCCTGTCTTTTCCTCAGCCCCACGCTGTCTAAACCATCACAGGTGTCTCCACCTTTCCTTTCAGTTCTTTTATCAAAAACCATCACCCCTGACACTTTTCTCCACCTGTTCCAGCCTGCTTGCACACACTTCCCCACCTCTTTTCCACATTCTCCGTTGTCTCTGCTCCCTGTAGACTCAGCTCCACTTGGGTAAATATCACTAATTAGGAGCTAATGAGAATGATTCGGCGTTGCTGAAACCTAACACATGTCCTTTTTGTGAACGCTCCAACAGCTCATTATACTGTAATTAAGATGATTACTAGTCCGGAAATTAGATCAGTAATTGTAACTTAAAAATGTTTGTCTTCGCACTTAATTAGGTAGATTTGATCATTTCTGAAGGTTTTAATCCAGAGAGGTTTAATTGTGGGCGATGGATGTTATTTTCAGATCAGATATTGGAGAGCATCTCTGGTGTAGCAGAATCTGCAGATATTGAATACCAGTGTGGCAATAATGATAGAGAAACTTAGCAGCTTGAGTCCAGACTGCTAATGAATGAAAAGAGGAGAGGCGGGGGTGGAAAATAAAATTCTTCTTTTTTCTGGAGGAGCTCAAGGCTGCAGCGAGGATACGATAATACCTGAAAGGAAGTCTTTGTCTGCAGCTGAAGACGATGCCAGGGAGGAAACTGTGGAAGACACGCGGTTCCTGGTGCAGCAACAAGTAGGTTTAGTTTGTAAAAGCTTAGATGAAACTGACACTTTTGTTTTACTCATTGTGGTTCTTGAAACTTGTACATATTTTGTAATTTCTGCATCTTCTGTTACAGGTTTCGCTGTAACTCAGTGATCGGTGTCTGATTATGATGAATCTTTCCTCAAAGTGGCATGAATGAATGAATGAATGAATGAATGAATGGATGGATGAATGAATGAATGAATGAATGAATGAATGAATGAATGAATGAATGAATGAATGAATGAATGAATGAATGAATGAATGAATGAATCTTTATTTCGGCTTGTACACACTTTTTTACAAAACAAGATGAAAAGGTAATATAAACATTTATTTTGCTGAAAAGTTGCAGCTGAAGCCGTAGCTTATAGTGCCTACCTTTTTTATCTCATGATCAGCTTAAATATAAGACATTAGCGTTACTCCGTGGAAACAAACAATACATAAAGAAGACAAAAATAAATAAAATTTTCTTTTTTTCTATTTTTCTTCTTTTTTTCCTTTTTTTCTCTTTTTTTCTTCCTTTTTCCTTTCCTTTTAATCTGGACATTTTGACTTTTTTCTCGACATTTTGACTATTTTCTCGAGATTGTACTTCAACATTAATCTCCACATTTCGACTTTTTTCTGGAAATTTTGTTTTTGTTTTCAACATTTTGACTTTTTTTTCGACATTTAAAATTTTTCTCAACATTTCGACTTTTTCCTCAACATTTCCACTTTTTTCTCAACATTTCGACTTTTTTCTCAACATTTCGCCTCTCGCCATTCGCCTTCATTCTAAGGCTGATACAAGACTTTTCATTTTTTGCGGCTCCAGACATATTTGTTTTTTATGTTTTTGGTCCAATATGGCTCTTTCAACATTTTGGGTTGCTGACCCCTGCTCTAGAATGTTTTTGATAATATACTTTATAATTATAGTGTTTTATATTTATTTACAATATTTTCTTTAAACATTTCCTTAAGCTTGAAGATAGAACTGCACATTTTTAGGTCGTTGTCACAACTATTGCATATTTCTCTAGCCTTAATTGATGTCCATCTCTTTTTACTATTAGCATCAGCAGCAACAGCCGTCGTCTGAGGGCAGCTCAAGAAAAACAAACATACTTCACAATATTAAATAAGAAATATCCACTTGTGACAGATGTGCGTTCCTTCTAACAGCTTTCTAGTTTCAGTTGACATTTTAATTAAATTTTATCA
Source organism: Cololabis saira (assembly GCF_033807715.1). Classification (NCBI taxonomy): domain Eukaryota; kingdom Metazoa; phylum Chordata; class Actinopteri; order Beloniformes; family Belonidae; genus Cololabis; species Cololabis saira. The sequence continues at coordinate 5,654,976 of NC_084593.1, forward strand.
TTAATTCACGCATATGTCTGGGACGGGAATCGTCTTCCCGGCTTTCATTCTCTGACATTTATTTATCAACTCTTACTTTTTTCTATTTCACCCTTCATTGCCGCCCGTCACTCAGGGGTTGTTATCCTTCCGGGCCGCTTGTTTGGATGTTGAGCACAAAACTCCATCAGGTTTCCTGTGGTGAATTCATCCCCGTGTTCACCTTCAAACCCACACCCCACACACGGTGATGTGTGTAAATATTGATGTCTGTGCTTCTGGTTGACATCGTTGTTATTTCAGAGCTGTCGTTAGTTGAACAAGCTCGGACACTAAATGCCTGTAAAAAGGCAATCTCACATGTAGGACCCTGTATCCAGCTCAAATAAATGCTATCAGTGTTAACAATACATGCGCTATTGAAACAGAATTAAAAGAAAAACAATCCCGGTGTAATTGTATGGTAATAATAAACTGTACGCATGGATAGATCATAGACTCACAAGGGGATTGTTTCTACAGTCTGCAGCACCGGCATCACATCACTACTGATCTGATACACAAACAGTTTCAGTTTCTACCATCAGTTACTGCTTAGACTCACTTTTGCAAAGACAAACAGATACAAACACTCCTTTGTTCCTCCGCTATTGTTCTTTTAAATGCCGGAAGGAAAAGGTAGTGGGTGAAAAAGCCTTCCCTCTTAAGCTTAGGTCTATACCAGGGGTCGGCAACCCGCGGCTCTAGAGCCGCCCTAGTGGCTCCCTGGAGCTTTTTCAAAAAAAAATGTTTTTCCTTTTTTTCTTCTTTTTTTCTGTTTTTTTTCTTCCTTTTTTCGATTTTTCTCTTTTTGTTCTTCTTTTTTTTTCTTTTTTTCTTTTTTTTCTCCTTTTTTTTTCTTTTTTCTTTTTTTTCCCTTTTTTCTCTTTTTTTCTTCCTTTTTCCTTTCCTTTTTAATCTCGACATTTCAACTTTTTTCTCGACATTTCGACTTTTTTCTCAAAATTTTTACTTTTTTCTTGACATTTCGACTTTTTTCTCTCAACATTTTGACTTTTTTCTCGACATTTCGCCTTTTGCCATTTGCCTTCATTCTAAGGCTGATACAAGACATATTTTGGGTTGCCGACCCCTGCTCTGTACTATGATGTGTAACCTATTGTAACTTATTATGTATATTTTATGTATATTTACCATTGTGTGCTTCTCCTGTTGCGAAATTAATCGCCCCCTTGGGGACAAATAAAGTAATGATTGATTGATTGATGCTCTATTTTTTCATTTTGACTAATTAGAGACAACAATATATATTGTGAACTTTACATAATGGGAATATTATGACGTGTTTGGAATAATGTTGACTTTGTTGTCATCTTTTAAGGTTTCTGCTGCCGCCATTTTTGTCTGAAATCTCATCAGGATTTCCAGTCAATCCAGTTAAGGCAAATACCTGAACTGTTATAGCAATATATATATATATATATATATATATATATATATATATATATATATATATATATTCCTATATTTCCAAATGTTAAGGACAGCACATGACTATGACTAAGGACAGTATTTTTGCTCACGTTCATGTCCTGTTTGGCTTTTCTGGGTCAGGATGGATCTCTCCCTGAAGCGCTAAGCCCCGTATCATTTCATTACCGGAAGAAAACGATGACAGATGAGCCTCAACCGCACTTTAAATAAGATGTATCTGCATGTATTCCGATTATGATTACGTTTCTTCAGGGTCCTATAAAATATTTTTAAGTGGAATTGAGTGGAAGACAGAACAGCCAGCGCTGGTGTCGGTGTCCTTGGTAACGGCTACACAGCTTTCCTTAAAGTGAGACTAATAATATACTAAACATATTGGTGCTCAAAAGTACCACAGAAGTAATCTTCATTAAAACAGTCTGATTTATTGCATTTATGTTGTCTTTTTTCTTTTTTTTGCTCTTTTAATCAGTGTAGTGTGCACTGTAAAGGTGACCTTGAGTGCCCTGAAAGGCGCCTTAAATACATTTAATGTATTATGATTATTATTAGAGTGGATTTTAAAATTTTAATTATTACTATTAAGGCTCGTATGGGGCTAGCTCCTGATTACATAGCTGACCTCCTGACCTCATACGAGCCTTGACATCCACTGCCAATCCAGGAAGCAAGAACACATGGAGACACACGTCAAGCACTGGAAATCTGCAACAAAAACCACAAACGAAACACAAAACCGACACGGAGCCGACCAAAACACGAGCAGCAACCGACCCAAATCTTGAGATCCGAACACGGTCTGAGCTAAGCTACCGCTAACTAACCCCAAAAACTACAGAGCAAGCATGCAGGTGAACAAGCCAATGTGTATGTCTATGAGCCCTTTCACACAGAGATTCCGCAATATTGGTGTAAAGAAGTCCTGCCAATACGCCACCTTTGTTGGTTCACACAGAACCATACAACGCCGGCATAACGCCGCTCCCGTCTGTAAATTCACACAGCATGCCGGCGTTCCGCAATCAGAGGCGTGACGACAGCGTCAGCGTCTAGTGGCATGCCGGCATGCCGGCTGTGTCATTCACACAGACCCCGTTTCGTCTCTGTGACGGCTCTGTGACTACCTCCGCTGCCGGCTTATTGGTGGGGCCACTTGGCCCCCCCATTCCGCCTCCGTGACTTTCACACAGAACAGCGAGGCGGCTTAAAGGCGCAACGTTCCCGCCTCGAACTGGCTGTGTGAAAGGGGCTTATGTGTGTGCGTGTATGTATATGATTATGTGTGTGTGTGTGTGTGTGTGTGTGTGTGTGTGTGTGTGTGTGTGTGTGTGTGTGTGTGTGTGTGTGTGTGTGTGTGTGTGTGTGTGTGTGTGTGTATACGCGCGTGTGTATGTACATGTCTGTGTGGCTATGTGTGTGTGTGTGTGTGTGTGTGTGTGTGTGTGTGTGTGGCTATGTGTGTGTATGTGTGTGTGTGTATGTATATGTTTGTGTGGCTGTGTATGTGTGTGTGTGGCTATGTGTGTGTGTGTGTGTGTGTGTGTGTGTGTGTGTGTGTGTGTGAGTGTATGTGTGAGTGTGTATATGTATGTGTGGCTATGTGTGTGTATGTGTGCGTGTGTGTGTGTGTTTGTGTGTGTGTGTGTGTGTGTGTGTGTGTGTGTGTGTGTGTGTGTGTGTGTGTGTGTGTGTGTGTGTGTGTGTGTGTGCGTGTATGTATATGATTATGTGTGTGTGTGTGTAGGTGTGTGTATACGCGCTTGTGTATGTACATGTCTGTGTGGCTATGTGTGTGTGTGTGTGTGTGTGTGTGTGTGTGTGTGTGTGTGTGTGTGTGTGTGTGTAATAATCCAAACAAAGTTCCACCTGAAGTGTATCTATAGTGGGGGAGGGGGGGAGCAACCCCACCACCCGCGAGACCAGAGGCCGACACGGAAGAACCCGGAACCCAGGCCACCAGCAACCCCACAGAGGGGAGAAGAGGGCGGGAGGAAACCCACCGCCAGCGAGGCGGCGGACCGCGACCCAGGCAATCCCCGGCCACCCGGTCCGGGGCCAGGATGCCCTCATCCTCCAGGCCAACGACTCCCGGCGAGGGGGCCAGCCTGCCCGGAGAGACAGAGCCGCCCCAGCCGCCGACGCGGGCAGGAGCACCCGCCCCCACGAAAGTGGCCCTCCAAGACCAGAGGGTCGCCCCGCTGCGGAGGCAGCGGGGGGGACCGGGGACGGTTCTTGTTTTTAATTGCATCTAAAGCACTTTGTAACTTGTTTTTGAAAAGCGCTTTATAAATAAAGGTATTATTATTATTATTCTCAAGTGAGCATGTGTTGACTCTTGTCCAAACCAATGCAGCATCGGCCGAGTTCTGGAAAAGAAGCTGCGCCTGATCCAGCTCTGACAAGGCTGACCTGCAGTGATCTTCCTCCACGCAACGGCTCAGCACGAACATTTCATTCCTCTGATACCGGCACGATCCTTATCAGGCAGCAAGTGAGGTGGGGGCAAACGAGGTAAATCAAAGCTGCCCCCATGGGGCATCAATTACTGCACCACTCCAGCTTGTAGGGGAGATTACAGAAATATGAGGGACCAACACTGCGCAGAGAAGTCTGTCAGAACAACTGATTTTCTTCAAATATGCATGTACAACTGTTATTCTACTAGATGACTTTGATTTGGAAGCTTTTAAATAAACATACTGTGTATATAAAGCTTATGAAACCAGGTGAAACAGATGCAGGTCTGTTTCTGTTCTTAGTTTTTTATCATTTGCTTTTTATCTGTTTGTACTGTGGAAGAAATCTAGTAGATGAAAAGACATAAATGTCACGCTGCTGTCTTTAGGAATCCAGGCTAACATTTCTCTGATGGTTATCAATCGCCATCTCATGGGAGTTTACAGTTGAATTGTCAAAGGATCCAAACGCTGTGCGCGCGTGAAGCGGTGCATCACTAAATCTATCAACATCAACTGCAGCTCGGAGGGGGAAACGGAGGAATGTGTGTGATTGATTAGATATTCTGCTGTGCTTAAATAAATCTACCTCAGTAAATGTCTCAGCTCATAAATGATTTGGTTGAGTATATGAGCTTTCTTTTCTTTCTTTTTTTCTTGTATTAACCCTTGTACTGCTTTCGGGTCAAAATGACCAAATTCTCCTGTTCCTTCTTTCCTCCTGCTCTCTCCTTCCTTCTTCCCTTCCTCTTTTCTCCCTTCCTTCCTTCCTTCTTCCCTTCCTCTTTTCTCCCTTCCTTCCTTCCTTCCTTCCTTCCTTCCTTCCTTCCTTCCTTCCTTCATTTTTCCCTTCCTTCCTTCCTTCCTTCCTTCCTTCCTTCCTTCCTTCCTTCCTTCCTTCCTTCCTTCCTTTCTTCCTTCCTTTCTCCCTTCCTTCCTTCCTTCTTTTCTCCCTTCCTTCCTTCTTTTCTCCCTTCCTTCCTTCTTTCCTCCTGCTCTCTCCTTCCTTCCTTCTTTCCTCTTTTCTCCCTCCCTTCCTTCTTCCCTTCCTCTTTTCTCCCTTCCTTCCTTCCTTCCTTCTTTCCTTGTTTTCTCCCTTCCTTCTTTTCTCCCTTCCTTTTCTCCCATCCCCCTTCCTTATTTGATCCCTTCCTTCCTTCCTTCTTTGCTTGTTTTCTTTCTTATCTTCCTTCCTTCCTTCCTTCCTTCCTTCCTTCCTTCCTTCCTTCCTTCCTTCCTTCCTTCCTTCCTTTCTCCCTTCCTTCCTTCCTTTCTCCCTTCCTTCCTTCTTTTCTCCCTTCCTTCCTTCCTTCCTTCCTTCCTTCCTTCCTTTCTCTCTTCCTTCCTTCCTTTCTCCCTTCCTTCCTTCTTTTCTCCCTTCCTTCCTTCTTTCCTCCTGCTCTCTCCTTCCTTCTTCCCTTCCTCCCTTCTTTCCTCTTTTCTCCCTTCCTTCCTTCTTCCCTTCCTCTTTTCTCCCTTCCTTCCTTCCTTCCTTCCTTACTTCCTTCCTTCCTTTCTCCCTTCCTTCCTTCTTTTCTCCCTTCCTTCCTTCCTTCTTTCCTCTTTTCTCCCTTCCTTCCTTCTTCCCTTCCTCTTTTCTCCCTTCTTTCCTTCCTTCCTTCCTTCCTTCCTTTCTTCCTTCCTTCCTTCCTTTCTCCCTTCCTTCCTTCCTTCTTTTCTCCCTTCCTTCCTTCTTTTCTCCCTTCCTTCCTTCTTTCCTCCTGCTCTCTCCTTCCTTCTTCCCTTCCTCTTTTCTTCCTTCCTTCGTTCCTTCCTTCATTCCTTCCTTCCTTCATTCCTTCCTTCCTTCCTTCCTTCCTCTTTTCTCCATTCCTTCCTTCCTTCCTTCCTTCTTTTTCCCCTTCCTTCCATCCTCCCTTCCTTATTTTCTCCCTTCCTTCTTTCCTTTCTTCCTTCCTTCCTTCCTTCCTTCCTTCCTTCCTTCCTTCCTTCCTTCCTTCCTTCCTTCCTTCTTTCCTCCCTTCCTTGACCCGAAGACAGCACAAGGGTTAAGAGACACAGAGTAAAGTTGTAAAACCTGCACTTTGTGTCCCACGGCACTGACAGAAACGCTGCATTTCAGTTAAGTTTAGTACAAATAACTCTTTGTCCTCACGGCCCAGTTCCTCTCCCAAATTCCTTGTTGCCGGTGTCAGGAGGCGGAGGGGAGATGAAAACATGTTGACAGACAATCTGACACATTTTTGCAAAAGGTCAACAGAGGACTATTTGAAACCGCGAAGCCTCGGTGCATTACTACACCTGCAGGCCGGCTGGCCGGCCGGCCGACATGTGGCGACGGTTTTCCTTTCACTAACCATCGATCTGGAGTTGACAGGGTGGAACGTGAGCGGAGCGTAAAACCAAAACCTCAAACATGGCCGGGGGTTCACGCTGAGAGCAGCTCAAATAAATCGCTCCACCTGCTAATCACAGTTAGTCGTGGTGAAGTCTGGGACCCCAGGTGTCTTTTTTCACTCTTTTTTTAAGTGCCGTCTTTCCAGGTGGTCTCTTTAATTAGTGTAACATCTAAATATTTTGACCTGGAAGTTGTTGAGTATAAACTATGTTGCATCAGGAAAAACATGGAACATATTTTTTAAGTCTTGAACAATGTTTAGTGATCCTGAAACCTTTTCTGACTCTTATTTCAGACAATTTTAAGAAACTCCTTCAACTAATGATCCAGTTCCTTTCAGAAAAAAATGTATCTTTAGATCTGTGCTAACCAGTACTTGAGATGAGGGGGGATGAGGGAGGATGAGGGAGGATGGCATCCCCCCCTGAAATAAAAACGGTCCAAATCATCCCCCCTGTAAAACTGCCATCCCTCCTTTCCATCCCTTATGTCATTTCATCAATGAATGTGGTTTTACTGCTATTTCAACATTTAGAGTCATCACCAGAAAAATAACACCAGAAAAATAACTTATTTGACAATTTTCACCTGTTTCAAGTCAATTTTCACTTGAAATAAGTAGAAAAATCTGCCAGTGGGACAAGATTTATCTTCTCATTACAAGCAAAAAAATCTTGTTCCACTGGCAGATTTTTCTACTTATTGCAAGTGAAAATCTACTTGAAACAGATGAAAATTGTTGTTTTTTCCAGTGATGAGTCTTGTTTTAAGTGTAATGAGATTTTTTTACTAAAATGAGACATTTTAACTACAAATAAGACAAATATTCTTGTTCCTTCCTGAGTGGCAGCTGGATCATAGTTACCCACCCCCTTCAGAAAATTACATTTTAGATGCTGGTGCATATCCTGGTTTAGACTCATGTACAGGAAATCTGTCAATGTTTCACAATATTGTCTTTGGTATCATTTTAAAGGGGACCTTTTAAGCATTCATTCAAGCTAAGATGTGAATCTTTCTGACCAACATAGAGGTCACTGCAGCTCTTTAAACTATAAACAACACACATTTTTACACAATTTTCACCTAAATGATATACTTTCTTTTAGCCCTGTGTCATCTAGGAACAACAGAGACACAAAATACAAAAACTGGAATACTCACAGGACCATAAGGATTCAGGAAATGTATAAAATACCCAATTTAGAATCATCAATTAACCTGAAGGGGGTGGGTAACTTGATGAGCTGATAACTCTGATCCAGCTGCCACTCAGGAAGGTTATCATACCAAAATATCATCTACAGACATGGATATTTTCAAAAATTATAAGTAAGTTTGGTCACCTTCAGTGGTGCTGATATCTGGTGTGGCCCATGGACTACACTGCCACTGCATTATCACACGCTACACCCATCACTGTCTCACGTGTTAGGGCCAAAGTTTTGGCCAGTCTTGACACTTGGCATCTTATGTTTGAAAGTTTTTGTTCTTTCACAGTGAGAGCGTTTGCCAAAAACCTGGCATGAGGAACCACTGTGGTGTGTTACAAGGTCTTCCTTGTCCACAGTCTTTCCTTGTTCTCTTTCCTGTCTGTCAACAAGACGGTCAGAGTACCAATGTATTTTATTTATGTGCACTACATGAAAGCATGACATTTGGAAGCACACTGTTGTCCATGATTAGGTTGTTTTTTCTTCCCTTTTCCAATGAAAAGATTGTAAATACAGATAGTGGTAGTCTAGTGGCTACAGAGGTGGGCTTGGGTCTGGAAACACCCAGGTTCTAAGCCCTGGAACGGCAACCAAGATGAACCACCTTTGGTTCATCAGCAAGTCCCTTAACCCTGATTGCTGCCTGGGCAAAGTGGTGTGTTTGTTCTCTCAGATGTAAGTTGCTTTGTCTGCTAAATGACAGTAGTAGTAAATACAAAGAGGACTTTAAGAGAGGACCTTCAAACTGTATTGTGGGGCTTGAGGCACAACGTTTTCTAGGGGGCGCTGTTGAGCCATTTTGCCACGCCCATTAATGCAAACCATGAAATATCAAATTTTTCGCCAGGCCTGCAAAATTTGGTCTAGCGTCGCCACGGTAACGCTTTTGAAAGAGAAAAGTAATGCGCGTAGTCGCAGGATGGAGACGCGCATTTTGATGTATAACACACCTGGGTGCACGTTACGGTTCAGGTTCTGAAGCGGCCGAAGAAATGGCATAAATTGCGCCAAAATTACGCGATTAATTCAAAATGTTCAAAATGGCCGACTTCCTGTTGGGTTTCGGCCATGGCGCCAAGAGACTTTTCTTTAAGTTGCGACATGATACAGGTGTGTACCGATTTTCGTCCATTTACGTCAAACCGTATTGTGGGGCTTGAGGCACAAAGTTTTCTAGGGGGCGCTGTTGAGCCATTTCGCCACGCCCATCAATGCAAACCATTAAATATAAAATTTTTCGCCAGGCCTGGCTTGCGTGCAAAATTTGATGACTTTTTGGGCACATTTAGGGGGAAAAAAGGCCCTCCTTTCGTCAGAAGGAAAATAATAATAAGAATTCCTACAGATACAATAGGGTGTTCGCACTGTAAGTGCTAGGGCCCTAACTATTCTATATATTGTGCAGCCAGATTAAGAAATACTTTATTCTTGGCAGTGGGTCCAATACAGGAGATCTGTTTCGTCCAGTTGGGACAGGTTTTCTTCAAACATGCGTGACAGATATGCCTGTATCTCTTTCCTTTGTGTTTAGAGTTGGTCTTCACTCGTGGATTTTCTTTTCCAAGACTGCTGGAAAATGAAAGAAAGAGAAATGAAGTCGACACAACTTTGACATTTGCTCACTTGTGACATTTTGTTCCAGTGTAAGTCAGTCCGGACAAAAGCATCAGGTGAGTGACCCCCGGTGTGAATGCAAATGTTGAGCGGTATGGAGCGAACAGCATGAGACAGCAGCAGCAGGTTACATGAGGTGGATTTATGCTTTCATTTCCTCCAGGCTCTCCTCCTCTCTGCTCAGGTTCACCTGCTGCCGGTGGCTTCACGCCCACCTTCTGTTGGTGTTTATTTCTAGATCAGACCTCCTCCCTCCTTTTCTCCTGTCTCTGTTCATCCTCCCATCCTCCCTCCTCTTTTTTATCACCACCTTCACCTTGCTGTCCTCCCGTCTGTAACTCACATCCCCCGTTTTCACGTCACAGCTTTGCTTTAACCCTTTGTGCTGTCTTTGGGTCAAGGAAGGAGGAAGAGAAGAAGAGAGGAAGGAAGGAAGGAAGGAAGGAAGGAAGGAAGGAAGGAAGGAAGGAAGGAAGGAAGGAAGGAAGGAAGGAAGGAAGGAAGGAAGGAAGGAAGGAAGGAAGGAAGGAAGGAAGGAAGGAAGGAAGGAAGGGAGAAAAGAAGGAAGGAAGGAAGGAAGGAAGGAAGGAAGGAAGGAAGGGAGAAAAGAAGGAAGGAAGGAAGGAAGGAAGGAAGGAAGAAAGAAAAGAAGGAAGGGAGAAAAAAAGGAAGGAAGGAAGGAAGGAAGGAAGGAAAGAATGAAGGAAGGGAGAAAACAAGGAAAGAAAGGAGGAAGGAAGGAAGGAAGGAAGGAAGGAAGGAAGGAAGGAAGGAAGGAAGGGAGAAAACAAAGAAGGAAGAGAAAAAAGAAGGAAAGAAGGAAGGAAGGAAAGAAGGAAGGAAGGAAGAAAGGAAGGAAGGGAGAAAGGAAGGAAGGAAGGAAGGAAGGAAGGGAGAAAGGAAGAAAGGAAGGAAGGAAGGGAGAAAACAAGAAAAGGAAGGAAGGAAGGAAGGAAGGAAGGAAGGAAGGAAGGAAGGAAGGAAGGAAGGAAGGAAGGAAGGAAGGAAGGAAGGAAGGAAGGAAGGAAGGAAGGAAGGAAGGAAGGAAGGAAGGAAGGAAGGAAGGAAGGAAGGAAGGAAGGGAGAAAAGAAGGATGCAAGGAAGGAAGGAAGAATGGAAGGAAGGAAAGAATTGAGAAAAGGAGGAAGGAAGGAAGGAAGGAAGGAAGGAAGGAAGGAAGGAAGGAAGGAAGGAAGGAAGGAAGGAAGGAAGGAAGGAAGGGAGAAAACAAGGAAAGAAAGGAGGAAGGAAGGAAGGAAGGAAGGAAGGGAGAAAACAAAGAAGTAAGAGAAAAAAGAAGGAAAGAAGGAAGGAAGGAAGGAAGGAAGGAAGGGAGAAAGGAAGGAAGGGAGAAAGGAAGAAAGGAAGGAAGGAAGGGAGAAAACAAGAAAAGGAAGGAAGGAAGGAAGGAAGGAAGGAAGGAAGGGAGAAAAGAAGGATGCAAGGAAGGAAGGAAGAATGGAAGGAAGGAAAGAATTGAGAAAAGAAGGAAGGAAGGAAGGAAGGAAGGAAGGAAGGAAGGAAGGAAGGAATTAAGGAAGGGGGAAAACAAGGAAAGAAAGGAGGAAGGAAGGAAGGAAGGAAGGAAGGAAGGAAGGAAGGAAGGAAGGAAGGAAGGAAGAATGAAAAGAAGGAAGGAAGGGAGAAAACAAGGAAGGAAGAAAGGAAGGAAGGAAGGAAGGAAGGAAGGAAGGAAGGAAGGAAGGAAGGAAGAAAGGAAGGAAGGGAGAAAGGAAGGGAGAAAGGAAGGAAGGAAGGAAGAATGAAAATAATGAAAGAAAGAAGGAAGGAAGGGAGAAAAGAAGGAAGGAAGGAAGGAAGGAAGGAAGAAAGAAAAGAAGGAAGGGAGAAAAAAAGGAAGGAAGGAAGGAAGGAAGGAAAGAATGAAGGAAGGGAGAAAACAAGGAAAGAAAGGAGGAAGGAAGGAAGGAAGGAAGGAAGGAAGGAAGGAAGGAAGGGAGAAAACAAAGAAGGAAGAGAAAAAAGAAGGAAAGAAGGAAGGAAGGAAAGAAGGAAGGAAGGAAGAAAGGAAGGAAGGGAGAAAGGAAGGAAGGAAGGGAGAAAGGAAGAAAGGAAGGAAGGAAGGGAGAAAACAAGAAAAGGAAGGAAGGAAGGAAGGAAGGAAGGAAGGAAGGAAGGAAGGAAGGAAGGAAGGAAGGGAGAAAAGAAGGATGCAAGGAAGGAAGGAAGAATGGAAGGAAGGAAAGAATTGAGAAAAGGAGGAAGGAAGGAAGGAAGGAAGGAAGGAAGGAAGGAAGGAAGGAAGGAAGGAAGGAAGGAAGGAAGGAAGGAAGGAAGGAAGGAAGGAAGGAAGGAAGGAAGGAAGGGAGAAAACAAGGAAAGAAAGGAGGAAGGAAGGAAGGAAGGAAGGAAGGAAGGGAGAAAACAAAGAAGTAAGAGAAAAAAGAAGGAAAGAAGGAAGGAAGGAAGGAAGGAAGGAAGGGAGAAAGGAAGGAAGGGAGAAAGGAAGAAAGGAAGGAAGGAAGGGAGAAAACAAGAAAAGGAAGGAAGGAAGGAAGGAAGGAAGGAAGGAAGGGAGAAAAGAAGGATGCAAGGAAGGAAGGAAGAATGGAAGGAAGGAAAGAATTGAGAAAAGAAGGAAGGAAGGAAGGAAGGAAGGAAGGAAGGAATTAAGGAAGGGGGAAAACAAGGAAAGAAAGGAGGAAGGAAGGAAGGAAGGAAGGAAGGAAGGAAGGAAGAATGAAAAGAAGGAAGGAAGGGAGAAAACAAGGAAGGAAGAAAGGAAGGAAGGAAGGAAGGAAGGAAGGGAGAAAGGAAGGGAGAAAGGAAGGAAGGAAGGAAGAATGAAAATAATGAAAGAAAGAAGGAAGGAAGGGAGAAAAGAAGGAAGGAAGGAAGGAAGGAAGGAAGGAAGGAAGGAAGGAAGGAAGGAAGGAAGGAAGGGAGAAAACAAGGAAAGAAGGAAGGAAGGGAGAAAAGAAGGAAGGAAAGGAAGGAAGGGAGAAAGGAAGGAAGTAAGGAAGGAGGGAAAGAAGGAAAGAAGGAAGCGAGAAACGAAGGAAAGAAGGAAGGAAGGAAGGAAGAAAAGAGGGATGGAAGGAAGGAAGGGAGAAAATAAGGAAGGAAGGAAGGAAGGAAGGGAGAAAAGAGGAAGGGAAGAAGGAAGGGAGAAAAGAGGAAGGGAAGAAGGGAAGAAGGAAAGAGAATGAGGTCATTTTGACCCGGAGACAGCACAAGGGTTAAATAACATTCCTGCTCTTATCAACCGTTGCTCTCCTGTTTCCCCATTTTTTTTTTGTTTTCCAACTCCCACCATCATTTCTCCATCATTTCATTCCCATTGAATCTTTCATCAGCATTTGTTTCACATGTTGTTTACCTTCCTTAATCACCTCCCGCCCTCCGTTCCACTTCACTTTCTCACCTTTCAGCTTCTTGTTTCTTTTCTTTTCCCTTTAAATGAGCTGTCTTTAATCCTCAGTTTTCCATTTCTTCTATTCCTGGTTTCCTCTCCACAGGCCCGTGTGCTCTGCATCTCTGCCCTCTGTATCATCTGCTCTCTCTTTACCTTGGCCTGTAAATCCTGGACCCGGAGCCTCGGGGAAGCTTCTGTTCACCTTCTGGTCCAGCTTTAAAGGGACAGCACGATGTTTCACTAAAGCCAAGAGCTCACGACGTGATGGGACACAAATCCTGCACGTCTTTATCAGTTAGATCCAAACACAGACATGGACATAGTTGATGATACGCTTCAGGAAGGAAGGAAGGAAGGAAGGAAGGAAGGAAGGAAGGAAGGAAGGAAGGAAGGAAGGAAGGAAGGAAGGAAGGAAGGAAGGAAGGAAGGAAGGAAGGAAGGAAGGAAGGAAGGAAGGAAGGAAGGAAGGAAGGAAGGAAGGAAGGAAGGGAGAAAGGAAGGAAGGAAGGAAGGAAGGAAGGAAGAAGGAAGGAAGGAAGGAAGGAAGGAAGGAAGGAAGGAAGGAAGGAAGGAAGGAAGGAAGGAAGGAAGGAAGGAAGGAAGGAAGGAAGGAAGGAAGGAAGGAAGGAAGGAAGGAGAGAGCAGGAGGGAGGAAGGAAGGAAGGAAGGAAGGAAGGAAGGAAGGAAGGAAGAAGGAAGGAAGGAAGGAAGGAAGGAAGGAAGGAAGGAAGGAAGGAAGGAAGGAAGGAAGGAAGGAAGGAAGGAAGGAAGGAAGGAAGGAAGGAAGGAAGGAAGGGAGGGGGAAAACAAGGAAAGAAGGAAGGAATGAGAGAGCAGGAGGAAAGAAGGAAGGAAGGAAGGAAGGAAGGAAGGAAGGAAGGAAGGAAGGAAGGAAGGAAGGAAGGAAGGAAGGAAGGAAGGAAGGAAGGAAGAAAGAAAGAAAGAAAGAAAGAAAGAAAGAAAGAAAGAAAGAAAGAAAGAAAGAAAGAAAGAAAGAAAGAAAGAAAGAAAGAAAGAAAGAAAGAAAGAAAGAAAGAAAGAAAGAAAGAAAGAAAGAAAGAAAGAAAGGGAGAAAAGAGGAAGGGGGAAGGAAGGAGAGAGCAGGAGGAAAGAAGGACAGGAGAATTAGGTCATTTTGACCAAAAGATATGAATCATGGTTGCACCACATTACTTTTTTTAAGGCTAGTGCCAATTCATCTTGACAAAAATCACTTAATTTAAAAGTTTTATATGAATTTATGTGTACACAAAATTCAACCTCCCTCAACTTTTTCACCCACAGTTTAAAATCTCTTATCAGCCATTTCTACCAGCATCATGTTGCATGTAAAACATAATATTGTAAGGGCTATGATATTCAAAAACAATCATTTAAACAAACGAGATTGGTTATTTCATGGATAAAAGCTGTAGAAACTAAATAATATAAACGTAAAGGTAGTTTTATGACCTATATAGATCAAACAAATGTGGGCCACATACACGACTGTACAAATGTTGGTCTTTACAAAGCTCCAGTTTTCTTATAGATTTATATATAGAACTTCATCCATCAGTGATGTTTTTCATTAGCAGCTGTTTATTGCTTTTATCCCTCGACGGTTTTCTCTGACAAAGGTCTTATGCAGCGGATCTATTTGCATTTTAAACCGAACAACAGTTCTTCCTTTTTAAATTACACTAGACATTATTATACCATTGTGCTAAAGCCTCTATACTTTCATTTAATGTCATTGTGACAATAATTGACTGTAATTTTTTTGTGTTTGTCAGCAATCATACAATTCTTTAGGTGATTATCTAACCAAGATGACTCTTTATTCAGTCGTATATATTACATTAGATGCCACTTCCATCGCTGTCATTGTCCTGCCTTGAATTGATGCCCCAGGGCGAGGAGTTGGAGAGCTCTTTGCAGTTTATTTGTGGTGTTTACACAACAGCCACACAAAGCCTGTTGCGTCTGGGCTGCAGCTACAGAATCCCGTTAATTACCTCCCACCGCTGGGCTGAGATGGTTTTATCACCAGACCCTGCTGAGCCGCATCGTTACGCCCACGCCTCCCACTACAGCAGAGCTGCAGGCTCTTTAATTACTTCAGCTTGCTCTTAGTTGTTTAATCTGGTAAAAGCCAAAGTTTATTTTGCAAAAAAATTTAAAAAAATAATAAAATAAAAGTTATAATAATAATCTACAATTTGATTAGCTTTTTGGTTTATGCTCTCTGTCAGATCTGGAAATAGTGATTTATTTCTTTAATTAAATAAAGGTTTAAAATAGCAATATTTTGGAATTCTTTTGAATTTTCATATACAGGACTGTCTCAGAAAATTAGAATATTGTGATAAAGTCCTTTATTTTCTGTAATGCAAAAATGTCATACATTCTGGATTCATTACAAATCAACTGAAATAATGCAAGCCTTTATTATTTTAATATTGCTAATCATGGCTTAGCAGCTTAAGAAAACTCAAATATCCTCTCTCAAAGAATTTGAATATTCTGGGAATCTTAATCTTAATCTTAAACATGATTAATTTTAATCATTCAGGATATCTTCATCAGGCGTAATTGCGTCATCACGTTCTCCGTGCGTCGCTGGTTTGATCGGGATATCCCGAATGATTAATTACCATGTAAACGGAGTATTCTGAATGTTTCAGTAACCGGAATATTAGCAATAACCCGAATTTTGACTGCATGTAAACGTAGTCATATTCGGGTTTTTAAAAACCCGAATATGAGCAAATTCGGGTTATTCAAAGGGGTTATTGGTGTTTACATGGCCGTGCAAACAGAGGTGTCAAGTAACGAAGTACAAATACTTCGTTACCTTACTTAAGTAGAAATTTTGGTTATCTATACTTCACTGGAGTAATTATTTTTCAGACGACTTTTTACATTTATTCCTTACATTTTCACGCAATGATCTGTACTTTTTACTCCTTACATTTTAAAAACAGCCTTGTTACTCTATTTCATTTCGGCCTTTAATAAAAACTATCCAGTTAAATTGCTCCATCCGGATAGAGTGAATTTGGTTGTGGTTGTTTCAGATGTTCTTGTCCAGTTTTGTTCTTACATCCGTTCCCTCAGATTCCTGCAACTAAACTTGGATGTAAATTCCAATAAAGGTTAGGATAAATGATAACATGAACATGAAGTTTGACTTTTTGCACCATTACAATACTTATAGGCAACTAGTCATCATATCTCCTGCTCTCTGAAACACATGTTAATGCTCAATAGTACACATATATGCTTCTTTAATATATTTGCATTATACTAAGATGCATTCATTTTCAATGGCTTTTTTCCCCCTTACATTACTTTTACTTTTATACTTTAAGTAGTATTGAAACCAGTACTTTTATACTTTTACTTGAGTAAAAAACTTGAGTTGATACTTCAACTTCTACAGGAGTATTTTTAAACTGTAGTATCTATACTTCTACCTGAGTAATGAATGTGAATACTTTTGACACCTCTGCGTGCAAATTGGGGTTATTGCCAATATTCGTGTTTTAAAAGGGTTATTGATGCATGTAAACGCAGTCATTGTTGTGGAACGGTGCAGTTCCCTGGCCGACCAGAGGGGGGCGCGCCCGCTACGAGTAAACGGTCAGCCTGCGTTCACTCTCTTTTCGGCAGAAATCATTGCCAAGAGCACACACTGAGAACTCCCGGTAACGAATAAACACTCCTCACACCAGAAATTCACCATAATTCGCCTAGTACAGACTGTTAACATGTTATTTGTTCGTCAGGGTGTTACATTGTGTGAGGATTCAGCTGGAATGGAGAGCCTCTGTTAGCGGGGTTAGCTCCGGTAAGAAATGCTAATGCTAATCCGCCATCTTGGCTATCAGGACTCCTTGTGACTGTTACTCTTGATTCATGAATAAAAACCAATTGGAGCTGTGATACTGTCGCCAAGAGTACGAAGACTACATAGACACAGATACAGATCATTTTAGTGGTGCTAAATGAGTGTAAAAAGATCGCTAATTACGTTAGCATCGAGCTAATCCCGCTAGCCGCGAGCTAATTGTGCACTGTCATGCTAAGGTTCACTTACACCAGGGGTCACCAACCTTCTTGAAACGGAGAGCTACTTCAAGGGCACGGAGTAATGCAAAGGTCTACCACTTTGATAAAACACTTCTGAAATAAGAAAGTTACACAGTTTACCTTTAATTTAACATTATTATTAATGAAGACACTAATCGTTAATGATTCATCAAAAATGATTATTCAGAATGATTGAACAAGGTAGGAAACAATATATTAATTACATTAAATTAATATTTAATTTCTTATTTACCTTTCCAAGAGTTTCATTTTCAAATGATCACTTCCAGAACATTTTACAGGAAAGTTTTTTTAATTTTCAAAAGCCACAAACAGTTTTGATCAAATTATGAACTCTGAACCATGTTTGTAAAAATGATCAATAATATAAGATTTAACAAAAAATAACTCCTTTTAAAATAAATGTTATCACATTTGTACTAATCACTACATTTGCAGCCATTAAAACAAATTATCATGTCCGTTAAACTTAGTAACACATCTGTAACAGTTTTTCAATATTTTACTTTATCTTTTAATTTTAATTTTAATTGTTTGAGGTCAAAGTTATGTTACTGAAGGAGTATTGATTGATTACCTGTATTTTTAATGTAATTTAATGGTTTAAATATGCTTAAGTGAATACATAAGGACTGTTTGGTCCACCCTAACAGTTAAAAGAGGGCTGAATATTAAAGGGCCTATGTTTAATTAAAAATATGTTACAATTACAGTGCTGTTAAAAGAGCATAAATACATTTAATGTGTTAAAGATATAAATAGTGAGTTTAAATATATTATATTGTACGGTTCATACATAAAAAGGAGGCAAGAGAACACACCAATGGACTTTATCAATGCGGAATTAATTAAACTTAAAGATATTGTTGAGTTGCAGACTTTATTAGTTATGTTCAAGGCAAAAAGCAGAATATTGCCTGAAAATATACGTTTTTCTGTGTTTAGTTCAGAAGATAAGGACCATAGGATGAAATTTGATTTTAAACATTGCACAAACTACTTTAAAACAAATGTGTATTTCAGTATGTTGTGTAAAATTATGGAACTCCTTAACAATTGATTTAAAGGATTGTAAAAATATTCACCAGTTCAAGAAATTGTATAAAGACAACACAATCAGACAATATGAATTTAACGGGTAAAATATCTTTTGTTGTTTTTTTGTTTTTGTATTGTTGGTGAGTTAGTGTGTATGTTTTCTTATTTTTTTGTTTTGTTTTTTCATTATTTCTTTTTTTTTGGTATTACCGGTATATAAGTAGTGACTGTTGAACAGACGGACAGACCATCTTCATACGAATTGTTTTATTTTTTTTGAGAAAGGGGCTTGTTATATAAGGCTTTCTTCTTCTTGCCCTTTTTCGATCATGGAATGGAACATGTATGTGAACTATTTCCATGATACGGAATAAATAAAAATGAAATGAAATATTATTTCATTTACATGTTGAAGTGAATGTTGTGATTTGGTGTACATGATTTGCAGCTAATTGACACTGGAATATCTTGTGTGATGTGATGTAATTCTATTCATTTTGCAATGATTAGACAGTGTGTATCTTATCTTTCATGATTGATATACTAAGAGAGGAAATGTTAATGATAGTGATGATTTAAGGAGATCGATAGAGAGAAAAATAGATTATAACATGCATTCTTTGCTGTTTGCATAGATTGTTTTTTTACCCAGACCGAGTCGGTCGGGATCTGAACTCAATGTTCAGTGGCGAGCCAGTTTAAATGGAAGATTGACTGTGGAGGAACCAGCAACGCGGTGTGGCCAGCCGCAGGATCCGTCTGCAGAGCACAGCATCGTCGATTCCCTCTTCATTAACAGACAGATAAGACTTAACACTCAAAATCTACCCGCGTAGTTCGAAAACAGACATTATAGAACTCACACTCATACACAAGAAGACCTTTGCTTCTTTCCTTAAAGGAAAATTGAACATTGAACTCTTTTTTTTGAAGAAACCTCCATTTTATTTTATTATGGGCCCATTTATTGTGCATTTGTGCACACTAGGAAGCCGGCTTAGGTAGGCAGGGTTTGTAAACTCATGTTTATTATTTTGTAAACAATACATTTGAATTCAAACCATTCTGTGTGTGTGTGTGTGTGTGTGTGTGTGTGTGTGCGTGTGCGTGTGCGTGTGTGTGCGTGGTATTTCTGCTGACACAGGTTTTCAGGCTCTAGTTGTTCCTAGACCTTACTGATACTGGTTCAATAAATATTATCTATATACTTACCTTCGGTAACCGTTACACAAGCCCACTTCCTTTTCCCCCCAAGTGGGCCTTGTCGGCCGGGCCGTTATTGTAAATAAGAATGTGAATTCTTAATGACCTGCCTGGTTAATTAAAGGCGAATGACTGAATGAATATCAAATAAAGCCATAGAATTGTTTTTTTTTTTTTCTCTTTATCGTATAATGTTCACAAAGTGTATTTTGAAGGATCAAATACTCAACATCCCATATTATCAATTTTACATCGTGCAAGAAATGATGGACGTGCCAATCAAACTTTGAAAATCGAATGTGCGCATGCGCAGAACCACAAAGTAGCATTTCTCGGCAGGTAGCAAGGATTGGCAAAATACCGGTTCAACTCCATGGCCCAGCGGGAGTCTTTCTGTGTGGAGTTTGCATGTTCTGTCCGTGCTTGCGTGAGTTACCTCCGGGTACTCCGGTTTCCTCCCATAGTCCAAAAACATGCGTAGTAGGTTAATTGATGATTATAAAATGCCCGTAGGTGTCAGTGTGTCTGGTTGTCTGTATATCTATGTTGCCCTGCGATGGACTGGTGACCTTTCGCCTAAAATTGGCTGGGACAGACCCCCGTGACCCTGTAAAGGATAAAGCAGGTATAGAAAATGGATGGATGGATGGATCTGCAGTGTTCATTTGTGAGTCCACATACTGTAGGAGCAGTTTGGTTCAGTCAGAACGAAAGAAGCTCTATTTGGACACATTAGCACGGTTCATTTAAACCGGTCACCCACTGCTCACCCAGTCCACTGAACAGGAGAAACCAAATGAGGTCAACAGGACAAAATATTCATATCAGTTCGTACTGACTCTTCCAGAACTGCTCCATTCAGTTTCTGCTTCATCACACAGCCCAAAGAGACCGGACCCGTCTCATCTTTCAACGGATGGGAAGAAAAAAGTAAACCTGGGCCGGGACGGTCCACTGAAAATCACAAATCAACCTAAAATGCATAGTTTGGGAGGAACCTGAGCACCTGGTGAAAACCCATACGGAGAGAACCTGCAAACTAACACACAACGATAAGCCCCACACTGCACCCCCATGGTAACCATGGTAACCGGGTCTCCGCAGTTAAAATGGTGTATGTTTTTGTGTAAATGACGCGGGTCAATGACAAGAGCAGACGTGGGTAGAGGAGCCGAACATTGTACTCAAGTAAAAGTACTGTTACTTCAGAATAATATGACTCAAGTAGAAGTAAAAAGTAGTCATCCAAATAATTACTTGAGTAAAAGTAAAAAAGTACTTGGTGAAAAAACTACTCAAGTACTGAGTAACTGTTGAGTAACGTCTGATTTATTTTTTTAACACAACCATTCAAACAGACAAAAGTACAAAATAATCATTTTCAGGCAAATTAAATCAATAAAATGATAAAATAAATTAAAATTAATAAAAAATAGCTTAAAATAAGCTTAAAGTAAATTTCAAGTACTTTAATAAATAATAAAATAAATAAAATAACAATAAAAAAAATAATTAAGCACAAGTAGCACAAAATTTCAAGCCTTGGTATTTTTTTTTTTAACCAGCAGAACTAGAACAAGCCCATGAACTCATAGAAACTCTGTGTGTTTGAGTCTGTGTAAATGTGACAAAACATGCAAAAACAAACATTTTTCCCAAAGAATCACCCAGTGATGTCATGAGATTGACGCGTACGTGGATAAAAGGGATAAAAGAAAAGTAACAGCTCAACGTAGCCTAATGTAGCGGAGTAAGGGTAACAGTTTCTTCTTCATAAATCTACTCAAGTAAAAGTAAAAAGTATAGTGATTCAAAACTACTCCTAAAAGTACAACATTTCCCAAAACTTACTCAAGTAAATGTAACGGAGTAAATGTAACTTGTTACTACCCACCTCTAGACAAGAGTGCTATGGAATGTCCTCCGAATCCAAAACAATACTCGTTTGTGTGTGAGATGTTTCTTTCTTTCAGTTTTTTTTTTCTTCATGCCCTTTCAGTAAATAAATATTGAGGGAAAGGTTCAGTATTGACTCATATTACATGATTAGACATGATTTACAGTATCAACACACACACGCACACACACACACACACACACACACACACACACACACACACACACACACACACACACACACACACACACACCCGTACCCTCCCACAGTCTCCAGAAGTCGTCTTGGCTAAGGCCCAGAGGCCCGAGCCCACAGGCAAGTGGGGGGGGGGGGGGGGGCACAATCTGGGCCCACACGAGCTGTTCGTGAGTGTGTGTGTGTGTGTTGGTGTGTGTGTGTGTGTGTGTGTCACTGAATGGGAGGAGGAACAGGGAAGTGGGTGGACATGGGATTCCTGAGGGAGCGTTGAGGTGTTTTTGCAGCACCTTTAGAAAGCACTGAAGTTGAGTTAGCGGCAGCTTAAGAAACACTTCCTCCAACACTCTGCATGAGTGTGTGTTTTGGTTTTTTGGATTTTTTTTTGTGTGTTTTTACAGTTCAGAGTTTCTTTTCATTGGAGACCTGACAGAAAACCTGCCGGTGTAACGCTGGCTATGGACATGGCGTTGGAGGATATTTTAAAATAAGCGCTGAAAGGGGAGATAATATTCCTGGAAGAGTCACCTAACTGGACCTCAGGTAAGTCTTGCTGCTTTCCCTCCTGGTCACACTGCAGTTTATTTATGGAGGAGGACACCACTATTTACTATTACAGTATGACTAAACATTACACTTAGAGGTTACATATATCAACAAAGTGATTTCTCAACATGAGCAAAACTTTCTTCCTTTGATCCTATTAATAAGAGACACTCTGAGAAACATTTGCAGTTTAACCGAACTGTGTTTTTCACATTAAAACCTTATTTGATAATAATAATGCATTCATAATGCCCATTTAGGATTACAGAGAAACATTTTGCTTTTGTTGAACAAACTGTAGCCAGAAAGAGATTTTAAAATCAAAGTCATGAAGCAGTTATCTGCATGTCAGGAGGAAAGAAAGGAAAGGAAAGAAGGAAAGAAAAAGGAAAGAAAAAGGCAGAGTTTTGTGAAAGATTTGACTGGTTTGAATGCCTGCATGGGAAAAGAGGAGCAGCAGAAGCAGCACATGTCAAAGCACGCAGCAGCCGAGCTCCTGACGTCTCAGATATTTGACAAAGTGGTCCCTCCCTCTCTGGACTTTTTGTCCTTGAACATTTTTTTACTGTAAGAGTGGTTTAATTGCTCTATCAAACTTTTTTGCAGACGTGTGCATGCATGTGGATAAATCTTTTGCAATGGACTGAAAGAAAAAAAGGTAGAATATGATTTTTTTTTTACGGGCAGGAGTTGGTTATCCCTTTAACCTGAAAGTGCATCCCCTGGGTCAGTTTTTCAAGGTGAGCGTTGCACTGCACAGACTTGTGTAATGATTATGCTGTTTGATGGATGGACCAAAAGATAGCCTTCAAAGATTTACCGTTTAGTTTTTCTAAAAGTCAACTTTCCTTTTGGGAAAGTAAAATCTTTTTAAGGGTTTGCTGTGAAACTGAAACTAATCACTTCTCAGTGATCCATGTCAGTTTGAGCTAAAGATTTCAGAGGTTATATTATGTTAGCAGGTGCTTTAATTTTACCTCATGCTGGTCAACAACTAGTTTGCTTTTTTTTTTTTTTTTTGTATTTTACTTTTAAGCTTCATATCAGTGGAAATAATCAATGGTGGCGGAGACGGGAGACATAGTTACTGCACAAGGCCTCAACATGCTGCCACAAACTGTAGATATGCTTGTACTCTTTTCCAGTAACTGCAGTTGTTTTGCATTGTGTATTAGCATATTTGTATCTTATGCAAGAAAAATGTTTTAATCGTTAATGGTTATGTTGAGAAAAAGAGGTACGTTCTCAAAAGCCCACGCTAATTCATGCATGGTTATTAATATATAATGGTATATAAGTAAACTTGCATTGTTTTGACAGCCTGATAAATAAAAAGGCTTTTTTGCACACATTTCTTTCAACACTAAAGTTTTCTTCAAAAAAATTGAAAAATATCGTCTCATCTCGTTATCGTGAACCCAGTATCGTGTATCGTATCATCTTGTGAGAGAAAGTATCGTCTCATCCTCCACGAAGCACACAACGCTTGAAAGGAAAATTATTTATTTGACTATATATATATATGGCTTAGTTTTGACAGAAAATTCAAAGTTTATGATCTAAAAAGAAGAAAACTACAAAAATTCTTACTACGTAATCGGACAAACAATGAAATTGTTGAAAGAGATTGGTGGTGTTTACTTACTACACTTTACACATTTCTCTTTATTCAATGTTCAATATTCAATGTCATCTTCAGAACAGCAAACGTGAAGCCAAAGTCACACCCACGTTGTATTTCAGTTCTCTGCAAATAACGATTACTGCAAGCCCAACCATCTGAGAGACTACAGGACTGTCTCGGAAAATTTGAATATTGTGATAAAGTCCTTTATTTTCTGTAATGCAATTAAAGAAAACAAAAATGTCATACATTCTGGATTCATTACAAATCAACTGAAATATTGCAAGCCTTTTATTATTTTAATATTGCTGATCATGGCTTACAGCTTAAGAAAACTCAAATATCCTATCTCAAAAAATTAGAATATTCTGGGAATCTTAATCTTAAACTGTAAGCCATTTTAATTGCATTACAGAAAATAAAGAACTTTATCACAATATTCTAATTTTCTGAGACAGTCCTGTACAGAGTTAGAACAGCTAGGCTGGCAGGGTCTTTGTTAGACGGTAGTTGGATGCTCAGAGAAGAGCGCAGTAACTTATCCAATTCCCAAAAGGTTGGTGCTTCCCTGTCAGAATAAGGTCAGACTGGACTGGAGGGATGGATGCAGCTGATCCTTTCACTCAAACCTCTACATCCACATCAGTGATGTTATTCTCACTCAGCAGTGTTCACGCTCCACAGGTGGTGTGCTCTGGATGTGACCTTGTCATACCATGAACAACCAATCATATTGAGAGTGACTTTTCGCTTTACAAATAAGCTGCTTACTTTTAAACTACCCCCCCTCCCTCACGTATGGTTTCATTGGGTAGCACTCACTACCACTTTTTGAAAGAGGCAACGCTCTCAACCGAATGCACAGAACCCACAATTCAGTTCTGCAATGCTTACCATCCCTGCATACAAAGTAAATGGATGACGATGCTCAGGATGTGTTCATCACGTACGACTGAAAATTGCGGTAGTTGAGAAACTTATTCTCCATCCTGAAGATTAGCAGCTTGATCCTCAACCTTGAACAGAACACACAACCCCTTACACCTCTGATATGTTCATTGGTGTGTGACTATCTGGACTATATACTCTTCCACTAAACCAGGGGTCGGCAACCCAAAATGTTGAAAGAGCCATATTGGACCAAAAACACAAAAAACAAATATGTCTGGAGCCGCAAAAAATGAAAAGTCTTGTATAAGCCTTAGAATGAAGGCAAATGGCGAAGGGGGAAATGTCGAAAAAAAAGTCAAAATGTCAAGAAAAAAGTCAAAATTTCGAAAAAAAAGTCAATGTCGAGAAAAAAGTTTAAGTGTTGAGAAGAAAGTCGAAATTTTCGAGAAAAAAGTTGAAATGTCGAAATTAATGTTGAAGTACAATTTCGAGAAAAAAGTCGAAATGTCAAGAAAAAAGTCCAAATTTCGAGAAAAAAATTTGAAATGGGGAGATTAATGTTGAAGTACAATCTCGAGAAAATAGTCAAAATGTCGAGAAAAAAATTGAAATGTGGAGAAAAAAGTCGAAATGTTGAGAAAAAAGTCAAAATTTTGAGAAAAAATTTGAAATGTCGAGATTAATGTTGAAGTACAATTTCGAGAAAAAAGTCGAAATGTCGAGAAAAAAATGTAAATGTGGAGATTAATGTTGAGGTACAATCTCGAGAAAATAGTAATAATGTCGAGAAAAAAGTCAGATTAAAAGATTAAGAGATTAAAAAGGAAAGGGAAAAAGGAAGAAAAAAAGGGAAAAAAAAGAAGAAAAAAAAGGTCAAACATTTTTGAAAAGCTCCAGAAGCCACTAGGGCGGCGCTAAAGAGCCGCATGCGGCTCTGGAGCCGCGTATTGCCGACCCCTGCACTAAACCCTGATGGAGATTCAGCGAATAGGCCGGCCTACTGGCCCATTTAACTGACTACAAGTGAGGGAAAATTGCAGAGTGCAGTGAGGAAATCAATAACAACGGAAAAACATCAGAAAAAAATTGTTGAGAATAATTTAACTAAAGCAAATTTTAAACGGGCACTATCCAAGCCATCCACATCAGCTCATGCCGTCCCATCAGAACCATTACAGTGTCTGAATGAAGCCAGCGTCTGACAGGCAGTGCTGAACCATTTTGAACCTTTCCTGTCATCATGGTGTTTGCTGTGGGAGTGTGGGTGTGGGTAGGTGTAGGTCTGGAGGGGCCCATTTAACTTAAAGCAACATCCTCAGCCCCTCCACTCAACCCCTCCACTCGACCCCTCTCCGTTAACTTGACATGAAACAACCCTGCAGACACAACCCCCCTTTTTACACAGGGGTCATATTATATTGCTGCTAAATTGACCCCTCATTAAAACGTCCAGTGTGTGCTTGAAGAAAAGAAACAGCCTTTCCAAATCGAGAGAGATCCTTTCCCAGCAACATTGACTGCGTTTTTCCATGCACTCAATAACCCTTTTAAAACCCGAATATTGGCAATAACCCGAATTTGCACGGCCATGTAAACACCAATAACCCCTTTGAAAAACCTGAATTTGCTCATATTCGGGTTTTTGAAAAACCTGAATTTGCTCATATTCGGGTTTTTAAAAACCCGAATATGAGCCCTGGGTTACTCCTTTTAAAACCTGAATATTTGGTCATGTTACCGCCAAACTGAATATCCCCATCAAACTATATTAGTTTATTATTAGCAATAACCTGAATTTTGACTGCATGTAAACGTAGTCATTGTTGGCATGCAATGAGGTGTGTCCCCGTCCACGCAGTCTTGTCCTTTCAGACTGACATGGACTGAGCTCTGTTAGTCCAGTTGAAGAACTGGGTAGGACTTTCTGGGATAGCACTTGCCTGGTTGTCTCTGGAGTCCCTGGAGTTAAAGGAGCATGAGGCAGGATTGAGGCAGGATTTATGAAAAAAAAATGCGTATAAGTTTTAAGTTTTCTAGTAATAATGTCAGATGAAGCGTTCCAAACCAAAAAGAATGTTTCCTCTAGTGTATCTCTCTGTTGCCTTGAACAGGCTGTGTGCTGCATGCGCGTTCTCCCCGTTCTCCCGTGCCGGCTTCACTGTTGGCTGCAGTACCCCCGACAGCCGTCGTGGTGAAGGGTGGCGCTAGAGAGTCTCATTTCTTAAAAGGAGCCTCATGCTCCTTTAAAAGACAGGCACTTTTTTGTGTCTCAAATTGGAGCTAACAAAAAAAAACATTGGGAGTTCCTCAAGGTTCCATTCTGGTGCCTCTATTGTTTAACAAGTTTAACTTCGCAGATGACACACAGACCTATATAACCATCTATATTGGACTATAATCCAATTCAAACAATGATCAAATGCATCGATCGAATTAAAAAAAGGATGTGCCAGAATTTTCTTCAGTTAAATGAAGACAAAACAGAAATAATATTGTTTGGAGCAGAAGAAAAAACACTAAAAGTCAGCACTTCGCTTCAAGCAGTGAAGCTAAAAACCAGAAATCTGGGAGTGGTTCTGGACTCAGACAGTAGTGAAGTCAGCCTGTCCCCACTCAAAGTCCCCACTAAGACCAAAAGACTGGATCATATACAGTAGCTCCACTTCTTAGATCTATACACTGGCTTCCTGTCTTTCAAAGAACATATTTTAAAATCCAAATGCTGTTGGTTTATAAACCTGACTGGTCTCGGGCCAAAATGCATCTCCTTTCTCCTGGTCCATGATGAACCAACCAGAACCCTTCAGGGTACCAGGGTCACACCAATCTCTGTACCCAGAGGTAAAACCAAACACCTACCCTTTTTATGGTCCTCACCTGTGGACAAACTCCCAGAATGCACCAGGTGATCTCATTTTATTCACGTCAAAGTTGAAAACCTTTTTATTTACTGCTGCATTTCAGTAATCTCCCACAATGCACTACGTTTATAGTCTTGCATCTCATTTGTTAAATTATTTTAAATTTATGCCTGTCTGTCTTTAATTTCTGCTTTTAAACTTACTTTTTATGCATTTCTTCACCTATGTGTGTAAAGCACTTTGTATGGAATAAACTTGCCATGCCTGTCAGATCAAGATGGTTTCAATTTGTGCTCAGAACGAGCACCTAATCTTGATCCAATTAAGTTTTATGGTTTTCTTACAAGTCAGGATCATAGACTGATTAAAAAGAAACTATCACTCTTTATTGCCGTTCTCTACATGGATTCATTACACTTCAGAGAAGTTAAAAGAAAGAACAAATGATGCTCTAACAGATGTTTCTGGTGATGTGACGACAAGTGTCTGATTCTGTCCAAGGGAAACTGCTCATGAAAAAGGTTGTAAAGTTAAACAACCTCTCTACTTACTTGTAATACCGGAGACTTGAATGCATTTTTTTTATATATATTTTTACTAATTATACTGCTGACATTTATTTCTTGTTAATGGAAACACTGCACCCTGCTCAAAGCTGCTTTCATTACAAAGAACAGAGGAGATAAAAAAAACCCTGTATGATTCTGTCACCTAATATCCATCAATCCACCCATCCCTCCAGAATGTCCTGGGTCTTCCCCAGAGTCTTCTCCCATCCCTCCAGAACATCCTAACCAGATTCTAGAGCCAACTAATCTGGCTCCTCTCAATGTGGAGAAGCAGCTACTCTAATCTGAACCCCCTCCCAGATTCATATACCATATTTTCCGCACTATAAGGCGCAACCTGAAAGCCTTCCATTTTTTCAAAAGCTGACCATGCGCTTTATAATCCGGTGCGCCTTTATATATGGATCAATGTTCAATTTTCTTCAGATATTTTTCTTTTCTTACATTTCTCCATACTTGGCCTGGCTGGGGTTGAAAGTTGCGATGAATGGATGGCGTTTTGGCGGGAATACCGGCTTTATATATATGTATACCGGCTTTATATTTATGTATACCGGCTTTATATTTATGTATACCGGCTTTATATTTATGTATACCGGCTTTATATTTATGTATACCGGCTTTCGCGAGTATGACGTTTATTTTGAGCGACGAAAAACAATAAAATATATTTATTCTAATATGTCAAGATCACAATAATATTCCAATTTAGAACTAAAATATTAAACAACTAACACAAATAAAATACACTTCAATTAAATACTTAGTTTTTTTTTTTTTATAGTTTATTTTCCCAAGCCGCAGTAAAAGGATCAAAGAGCCGCGGGTTGCCGACCCTTGGTCTAATGCAGTGGTTCTCAAACTTCTTTTCCGGCATTCCCCACTTTGAACAAGTGGGGATTTTCAAGCCCCACTTGCCCCCGTCGCCCCAACAAAAATCTTGACGAATTACTTCAAATTATTTTAAATGTATTGAAATTACTAGCACCAAGTATATCAGTCATATTTGATACCGAATCAAAATCAAAAACAACAAATAACACAAAGTTCAAAAAGAGAAAATATAAGTGCAGTTGTGCTATCACTACTTAATTTGCAAAAACATAAACAAGTGAACTTTCCCTGCATTACTAGTGGCTACAGTGTTGCCTGTTTTGCACTGAACATCCTTTCAAAACGGGGTTGCAGGCTGGAAACTGCCACTCTCAAATCATGCTGAATGTTGAGCTGGGATCTGTACTTAGTTTTTAAAGAAGCAACAGCTGAAAAGCTTATCGCAGAGATATGAAGTGGCAAATGGAAGAATGATGTTTAAAGTTTTCTGTCCGATGCTGCAAATATTGTCCCACTGCAATTAACAGTCCAACGTCAATCATTGTTTTTGCACTTTAGTTCCAGGGTACGTTTTTCTCCGATCCCCTAATGCTTTTTACCGTATTTTTAGGACTATTAGGCGCATATAAACATCTTTTTTTATTTTTAAATGTACCGCAGGCCCAATGACGCAATGCGCACATAGTATTATTGTAAAGGCTGATTTATGGTTCCGCGTTACACCGACGCAGAGCCTACGGCGTAGGCTCCGTGGCGGGGCGCCTGGAGCGGAGGGAGCGACTACCGAGAAGGAGACGCTGCTCCCGGGGGAGCTGCGCCGCAGAGACGGGGCCGAAGACCGGAGGAACCACCGCCCGAGTGGGAGCTGATGCGTCGGCTGACGCTCGGGCGGCGGGCTCCGTCGTTTACTGTTGAAGGATTGTTAAAGAATAGATGCGTGGGATGACGTGTCTGCTGGGTTGGACTGTTGTTCGGGCTTTTGCAAAAGTCGGCATCATTTCCGAGGGGCTGTACGGCAGGAAAATGACTCGGCTATCAGCGCGGCCAGAGAGCTGCGGACTCTGCCCGTCGCAGCTGATCAGTTCTCCCGGTCTCATTGATCAGGTTTGGATGAATGCAGAAACGGAGGATGGAGATTTCGATGAGTTTGATTAATGTAATAATTTAAATAAAGCACATTCAAACAAAGTTTTGCTCTCGCTCTATTTTTAAATACCACACTTGTATGCTTGTGTGTGTGTGTGTGTGGTTGTAAGGCGGCGCTCCGTGTGTGTAGGCGGCGCCTTTTTGTTCAAGCCACGTGTGTGTTTTAAATCCAGAAATGACACACAAAACTGAGGGTTTCCACACGGCATGCCGAATGTTGGCGAAAATACGGTTTAGCTATTAATTATTGCTATGTTTGTGTGTGTGTTTTGTTTAGTTAAATTTTATTGTCAATAGCATTTATAGTAAAATAGGCATGAAATTGAAAATTTCCTCCCGTTTGTCGCGCCCCACCTGACATGTCTCCGTTCCCCACCAGTGGGGCACGCCCCACACTTTGAGAAGCACTGGTGTAATGGATGCAGAACGGAACCCCAGCTCTACTGTAGCGCCTTAGAATGCAGTGCGCCTTATATATGGAACAAGTTTTAACCCTTGTGCTGTCTTCGGGTCTAAATTACCTAATTCTCCTTCCTTCTTCCCTTCCTCTTTTCTTCCTTCCTTCCTTCCTTCCTTCCTTCCTTCCTTCCTTCCTTCCTTCCTTCCTTCCTTCCTTCCTTCCTTCCTTCCTTCCTTCCTTCCTTCCTTCCTTCCTTCCTTCCTTCCTTCCCTCCCTCCCTTTTCCCTTCCTTCCTTCTTTCCTCCTGCTCTCTCCTTCCTTCTTCCCTTCCTCTTTTCTTCCTTCCTTCCTTCCTTCCTTCCTTCCTTCCTTCCTTCCTTCCTTCCTTCCTTCCTTCCTTCCTTCCCTCCCTCCCTTTTCCCTTCCTTCCTTCTTTCCTCCTGCTCTCTCCTTCCTTCTTCCCT
The DNA here is from genome assembly GCF_033807715.1 of Cololabis saira. Lineage (NCBI taxonomy): Eukaryota > Metazoa > Chordata > Actinopteri > Beloniformes > Belonidae > Cololabis > Cololabis saira. Next base: position 5,685,232 of record NC_084593.1, read on the forward strand.
TCCTCTTTTCTTCCTTCCTTCCTTCCTTCCTTCCTTCCTTCCTTCCTTCCTTCCTTCCTTCCTTCCTTCCTTCCTTCCTTCCTTCCTTCCTTCCTTCCTTCCTTCTTTTCTCCCTTCCTTCTTTTCTCTTTTCTCCCTTCCTTCCTAACCTTCCTTCCTTCCTTCCTTCCTTCCTTTGTTCCTTCGTTCCTTCCTTCCTTCCTTTGTTCCTTCTTTCCTTCCCTCCTTCCTTCCTTCCTTCTTTTTTCCCTTCCTTCCTTCTTTCCTCCTGCTCTCTCCTTCCTTCTTCCCTTCCTCTTTTCTTCCTTCCTTCCTTCCTTCCTTCCTTCCTTCCTTCCTTCCTTCCTTCCTTCCTTCCTTCCTTCCTTCCTTCCTTCCTTCCTTCCCTCCCTCCCTTTTCCCTTCCTTCCTTCTTTCCTCCTGCTCTCTCCTTCCTTCTTCCCTTCCTCTTTTCTTCCTTCCTTCCTTCCTTCCTTCCTTCCTTCCTTCCTTCCTTCCTTCCTTCCTTCCTTCCTTCTTTTCTCCCTTCCTTCTTTTCTCCCTTCCTTCCTAACCTTCCTTCCTTCCTTCCTTCCTTCCTTCCTTTGTTCCTTCGTTCCTTCCTTCCTTCCTTTGTTCCTTCTTTCCTTCCCTCCTTCCTTCCTTCCTTCTTTTTTCCCTTCCTTCCTTCTTTCCTCCTGCTCTCTCCTTTCTTCCCTTCCTCTTTTCTCCGTTCCTCTTCTCTCCCTTCCTTCCTTCCGTCCTTCCTTCCTTCTTCCTTCCTCCCTTCCTTCTTTCCTCCCTTCTTCTCTTCCTCCTTCTTTGACCCGAAGACAGCACAAGGGTTAAAATACGTCATTCATTGAAGGTGCGCCTTATAGTGCGGGAAATACGGTACATGATATACTCTCTCTCTCTCTCTCTCTCTGTCTCTCTCTCTCTCATTCCCAAAATGTCCTGAGTTCCTGAAACCTCAGGAAGAAAAAACTGCAAACCTGTCCTCTGTGATTCGTGTCATTCCTGTTTTCTTCATGTTTATGTCTACAAAAACGAGTACAAGCTGGGGATGCTATTCAGAGCTTGGCTGGTGTGATAAAAACGTCTGATTACACCCAAGGGTGTAATAATCCTAAATGCTTGAATAGATGGCGACTTTGACTTGTCTTGTTTGCTTTTGAAGATGTTTAAGCTCTTTTGCCCGTAAGGCTTCAGTTCTGATCAGTGGGGAGTTTCAGTCTCATCAACTGCTGTTGGGCCATTTTCACTTTACAACTTCTTTTAGTCCCGTGTGAATGGGTCATTATGATTACCTGCACAGTTTTTTTTATTCAAGCTGCAGCTACAGCTCAACCAGGCTGGTTAACTGGAATCATTTGTCTGTCCCAGTTGTACATGAACTTGAAGGAAATCAATTTCAATTTCAGCTCCTTAGGATTGGGCGTTCCCAGTTGACCCATTATGCTGACACACCAAAACACAGCTGGTGACAGCAAATTGGGAGAAATTGGCAAACAGTGAACAGACGGGACTTGCAGCCCTGTACGTTTCATACATCCTCTACACTTGAGTGTTTATTTCCTTCTCCTTGTTGCTGAGTATCAGCTTCTGGGAATACTTCCAGGTCAAAGCTCGGGGCAGGAGCTGTCCAGCATGTGCACAGCACATTAACCATTTCCAGTCCATTTTGAGTGTTTACATGCAGGGATTAGCTACACTTAACCGTATTATCTGATTATATTCGTCTGACCATGAGTCTAGTCTGATTTCTGTTGAACTAAAATGTTTGCATACATTTTTAAACAAAGATTTGAAATGAATTTGAATTCTTCTAACATTGTGTTAACACACGGATTGCTTCATTTGGCTCTTCTGTGAGTCATTTTTCGCCTGTGATTTGTTCACTTACCTGAACAGGATGAGAGAAGTTTTAGTCACATGAAACAAAGTGTGAATGATTGTGAAACGGCCGTGGACTGAGAAGCATGGCAGCATTAAAAGTGTTGGCTGAGCGAAGGCTTAACACCCCGGACTGTTGATCCTGTTGGAACAGAGATCTTTTACTCCTTTACTCCCTTTAACACTTGTGCTGGGTCAAGGAAGGAGGAAGAGAAGGAGGGAGAGAGGAAGGAAGGAAGGAAGGAAGGAAGGAAGGAAGGAAGGAAGGAAGGGAGAAAAGAAGGATGGAAGAAGGAAGGAGAGAGCAGGAGGAAGGAAGGAAGGAAGGGAAAAAGGAAGGAAGGAAGGAAGGAAGGAAGGAAGGAAGGGAGAAAACAAGGAAAGAAAGAAGGAAGGGAGAAAAGAGGAAGGGAAGAAGGAAGGAGAGAGCAGGAGGAAAGAAGGAAGGAAGGGAAAAAAGAAGGAAGGAAGGGAGAAAACAAGGAAAGAAAGAAGGAAGGGAGAAAAGAGGAAAGAAGGACAGGAGAATTAGGTAATTTTGACCCAAAGACACTGCAAGGGTTAAAGTAAAAAAAAAAGAAAAGCTAAATACAAATAACCTTTGTTTCTATGTAAAGCTGTTGCCGACATGCTTTTTTCAATAGTCGGCAATAATATTTACAAGAAATTAGGGCTGAACGATTAATTGCATTTGCGATAATATCGCGATGTGATAAAACGAGATTTTCTAACCGCAAAGGCTGCGATTTGACCAGTCACGTGATCTGGTCACGTTGCCGGCAGGGGAAAAAAAGTCAACAGTGCCGCGTGTCCGCGTGTAACCTACTTTTTCTACCATGGCCTCAGTGTTAGGGCTCGGCCAGGCAGGGCTTTATAAATATTTGGGCTTTATAAATGTATTAAATATATGAGCGCGGAGTCGGCGTGGCGAGGAGCTGCGCGCCGCGCCGAGCACGAGCCGGGCGGACAGTCGCGCTGTGAAGCCTGATTTATGGTACCCGCGTTAAATCGACGCAAAGCTTACGCCGTAGGTTACGCGGCGACGCGCTCCGTACGATGCGCATACCGCGTACCCTACGGCGTAAGCTCTGCGTTGGTGTAACGCAGAACCATAAATCAGCCTTAAACCACACCTGCAGCCCATGAGAGAAGCTCATGAGAGAAGGTAAAGATGCGAGTTTTTCATTAATGGTTCGTTTTGTTAACTCGTTGTGAGCTTTACTGGTTTGTTTGTTAGTTTGCTGGTGGGTTTTTTTCTCTCTGTGATTTTTGAGTTATTTATGAAGAAGTTCTGAGTTCCCTGTGAGCAGTACTCGAGTTGAGGGGGGATGAAATAAAAAACGGTCCAAATCATCCCCCCTGAAATAAAAACGGTCCAAATAATCCCCCCCTGAAATAAAAACGGTCCAAAATCATCCCCCCTGAAATAAAAACAGTCCAAATCATCCCCCCCTGAAATAAAAACGGTCCAAAATCATCCCCCCTGTAAAACTGCCAGCCCCCCTTTCCATCCCTTATGTCATTTCATCAATGCATGTGGTTTTACTGCTATTTCAACATTTAGAGTCATCACCAGAAAAATAACACCAGAAAAATAACTTATTTGCCAATTTTCACCTGTTTCAAGTAAATTTTCACTTGAAATAAGTAGGAAAATCTGCTAGTGGGACAAGATTTATCTTCTTATTACAAGCAATAAAATCTTGTTCCACTGACAGATTTTTCTACTTATTTTAAGTGAAAATCTACTTGAAACAGGTGATAATTGTTGTTTTTTCCAGAGATGAGTCTTGTTTTAAGTTTTAATGAGATTTTTTTATTACTAAAATGAGACATTTTAACTAGAAATAAGACAAATATTCTTGTTAAGATTGTGAGTTTTTGCAGTGATCCATTTTACTTATCCTGTGAAGGACAGAGTCATATTGATAAGTTCAGAAAAGTGTTTTTTATTGTTGTGTTTTGATGTATTTGATGTAAGCCCAGTGGATATTTAAAGCTTACAGAAGGCTGCATTTAACTGCTGCTATGTCATTCCTGCAGTATTTCTGCAGGTCAGTGCTATTATTTGTTATATATTTTATTATTTGTAATCAGCACAAATTATCTGTCCCCATATGATAAAATCCACCATCCCCCCCTGATATTTTTTTTTTTTACAACTCGAGTACTGCCTGTGAGGAAGGTTTTTTGTTCCCTGTGGGAGTTTTTCTGTGTTTTTCTATTAAACTACGCCTCGTTTTGGCTAAAGTTTAACCCGGTTTGGTGTTGTGCGATTTGGTTCAGAGAGAACGACCCGTGTGTAGACGTGTTAAAGAGGTAAAGGCACAGATTTGTTTTCTTTGTTGTTGTAATCTGTGCTTTAAATCAATCTGGCATTGTTTATTATAAAACAGACTGATTTATTGCTTGTGTAGTTGAAAAATACATGAGAACAGGACCTTGAAAAAAATAATCGCATATTAAATCGCAATCGCAATATTGAGGAAAAAAATCGCAATTAGATTATTTTCAAAAATCGTTCAGCCCTACAAGAAATCCCATTTTGGATTATTTTGTGAAAGGTTCAGTATCACAACATATAACATATTAAATATTTCAAAATGACACAAATGAGCAGAATGTCAGGTATCTTAACTTCAGGACTTAAAGAAATCAATTAATTTTATAGTCAATGAGTTGTAATGATTAACTTTAAATGTTTTCACACTCCTAAATACTTCAGCCTTTATTTTCATTTCTGTAAGACTATTTCTGTCTTCAGGGTCAGACTCCTCTCTTCTCCTGGCAGGGTTAAGTAACCCCGACCAGAGGAGCAAGTACCTCATCAAATTAGAAAAATCTCAAAGCTCCAGTTCAGGCATTCATACTGTTGATTGATGAGAGGGTTAGGTTGGACGGCGCGCCCTTCCCAACCTCAGACAGTTATTGCCCTAACTTAATCCAAGAGCTCTCAGGTAAAATTAGACTTCTCTTCTCAAAGGTATTGGCTGTAAAACAAGTGAAGCTGCTGTTTATTTTTAACTTGTGCTGATGTGCGAAGTAAAGAAACTACAACAAGCAAACCAGCTGTACCTCCATGACAAGATCACACAAAAATGGGATTTAAAGAGAAGCGTGAGGGAAATGGACAGATTAGGTCAGGGGTCGGCAACCCGCGGCTCTAGAGCCGCATGCGGCTCTTTAGCGCCGCCCTAGTGGCTCCTGGAGATTTTTATAAAATGTTTGACCTTATTTTTCCTTTTTTTTCTTCTTTTTTTAAATATTTTTCTTCTTTTTTTCCTTTTTTTTCTCTTTTTTTTTTCCTTTTTTAATCTTGACATTTCCACTTTTTTCTTGACATTTCAACTTTTCTCTCAACATTTTGAATTTTTTTCCCAACATTTTGAATTTTTTCTCAACATTTCACTTTTTTCTCAACATTTCGACTTTTTTCTCGACATTTTGACTATTTTCTCGAAATTGTACTTCAACATTAATCTCCACATTTCGCTTTTTTCTCGAAATTTTGACTTTTTTTCTCGAAATTTTGACTTTTTTTCTCGACATTTCGACTTTTTTCTCGACATTTCGACTTTTTTCTCTAAATTTTGACTTTTTTCTCAACATTTAGACTTTTTTCTCGACCTTTCGCCTTTCGCCATTTGCCTTCATTCTAAGGCTGATACAAGACTTTAAATTTTTTGCGGCTACAGACATATTTGTTTTTTGGGTTGCCGCCCCCTGGATTACGTCTACAGTTGTCTGAACTGCTCTAAAATGTTGTACCCTGAAACTCTGGCCTATCCATAAAACCTGCTCATTTAATAATATGGGCCAACACAACAGGGGATTAGTCTCGAACGCTGACTGGAGTGACTTGTTCAGATGTCAAGGATCGGAGTCGCTGAACACTGATAACAATCCTGCAGGGAAAAAAAGCCATAAAACAGAGCAGAGGGAGAGCAGTGTGCTCGCAGGCAGTTTCCACAAGTGACAAGTCAAAGAGACTTGTCCAGGATTATTTAGACCTACCTCTAACCCCCCCTATCCCCCCAAAGGCTGGTTTTAATTGCCATCTGGAAGTAGGAAAAGTTCATGGATGTAACAGGACTTTGCAATGAAGGTGTTTCTCAAAGTCAAAGTTGCTTCCTGGGTAAGATTAGTCCTTTCAATTCACAATCTCTTTAAGCAAACGAAAACTTCCTTAGTGCATTCTGGAAACACACAATGGCAACTTCCTGACAATTTTATGATAACATAAATACGATAAACTAACTCTTTTATGTAGAGCTTACTGCCTTGATATTGATCCGTATCCGCTCCATCTTGGGCATTTGCAAAAGACAAAACAAATGAAATCCTCAACACGCCGTGAAATTTCCTTTCAAGGACTCTTGATTTTTGATCAAATCTTTAAACAGTGACCTTTCTCAACTTTAAGAAATAACTTAACCCTTGTGCTGTCTTTGGGTCAAAAATTACCTAATTCTCCTTCCTTCCTTCCTTCCTTCCTTCCTTCCTTCCTTCCTTCCTTCCTTCCTTCCTTCCTTCCTTCCTTCCTTCCTTCCTTCCTTCCTTCCTTCCTTCTTTTCTCCCTTCCTTCCTTCTTTATTTCCTTCTTTTCATTCTTCCTTTCTTCCTTCTTTCCTTCCGTCCTTCTTTTCTCCCTTCCTTCCTTCCTTCTTCCTTCCTTCCTTCCTTCCTTCCTTCCTTCCTTCCTTCCTTCCTTCCTTCCTTCCTTTCCTTCCTTCCTTCCTTCCTTCCTTCCTTCCTTCCTTCCTTCCTTCCTCCTGCTCTCTCCTTCCTTCCTTCCTTCCTTCCTTCCTTCCTTCCTTCCTTCCTTCCTTCCTTCCTTCCTTCCTTCCTTCTTCCCTTCCTTCCTTCTTTTCTCCCTTCCTTCCTCCCTTCCTCCCTTCCTTCCTTCTTTTCTCCATTCCTTCCTTCCTTCCTTCCTTCCTTCCTTCCTTCCTTCCTTCCTTCCTTCCTTCCTTCCTTCCTTCCTTCCTTCCTTCCTTCCTTCTTCCCTTCCTTCCTTCTTTTCTCCCTTCCTTCCTCCCTTCCTCCCTTCCTTCCTTCCTTCCTTCTTTTCTCCATTCCTTCCTTCCTTCCTTCCTTCCTTCTTTTCTCCCTTCCTTCCTTCCTTCCTTCCTTCTTTCTTCCTTCCTTCCTTCCTTCCTTCCTTCCTTCCTTCCTTCCTTCCTTCCTTCCTTCCTTCCTTCCTTCCTTCCTTCCTTCCTTCCTTCCTTTCCTTCCTTCTTCTCCTCCTCCTTCCTTGACCCAAAGACAGCACCAGGGTTAATAAAGTCTCACGAGGACTTTGTGATCATAAATTGTCTCAATTTGCGGTTCCCTCCTTGTGAACATCAGCACGGGGTTTCCTGGGTTGTTTTTTTTTCTTTTTCTTGTGGCCTCACTGCACACGTAAATACCAAAAGATCAAATTGAAAATGAGCTGAAGTGATAATTTATGTCTATTTAGCATTTTTCTGCACAGTGTTGGTAGGTGTTGAGTGTTGTCTCATAGTTGGAAGGTTCTGGTTTCAACTCCCGACGGTCTCGTTCTGTGGTGGGTTTGCATGTTCTCCCACTGCTTGTGGAGTTTCGTCAGGAAGGGGTCACATCCCACCCACAATCCTTCACACCCGTTTGTAAACCTACGCCAGACCAACATGCAGACTGGGATTGCTCTGCTGTGGCATCTTGTTTTTGCTTTGGTGAGACAAAAGAGGATAGAAGACGGTTTTCTGGAACAACAAAAGCGTGATAAGAATCTTAAGACACCATTAAAACACACAATCTCTGATCTCAGCCGTTATCAGGACTGTTTCTAAGGGCAGGAAATGGTTCAGTTTTGAATCATAAACTGTAATTTGAAGTGGTTCAAGTGTAAAAGTGAAGGCTCGTAAATCAAACGCTTCAGTTCAAATCCTGGTGTTTTCTAAACAGCACCGAGTTCAGGTCTGTGATTATTGCCCCTTTCAGACAGAGACGTGTTGCTTTGCAGGTTTTACAAATCCCGTGCTGGTTCATGCTCTTAAGTAAATCCCCCTTAGTGTACGAGTGAATCTGAATAGTTGCTAACAATATTTCAGTGTTTGTTTTTCCACTTGTTTTCTGTCAGCTGTGTTGCAAGTTGTCAGAAAAAAACAGATTTGTGTCTGAAAACAAACCACGACGGTGTGTCAGCAATAGAACATTGAGGGGGTTGCAACAACAGCTTATCTGAGTTTTGAAGTTTATTTATTTAAAACAGGAAAAAAACATATTGATGAACAATACAAAAATATACAGGACTGTCTCAGAAAATTTGAATATTGTGATAAAGATTTAGATTTTTCCAGCAAAACATATTTATGTTTGATATAAGAACTGGACCTTCTTGTAACTTGGTATTGGTACTGGTATTGGTATTTGTATTGATATTGGTATTGGTATCGTTTTAGCGGTCCAAAACAGAATGCAACTTTTCCGAATACACGTTTCACTAACTCTCGATCCTGCTCTGGGCGCAGGCCAGCACGCAGCTCCTGAAGCTCCGGCCTGCAAACATGCACAAAAGAGAAAAAAAGGGGCCAGCACAAGAAACTACAGGAACGATGGACAAAAATGATAGCTATGAGATATTTATAATAAATAAAAATATAAATGGAGAAGAGAGGCAGGGAAAAGGAGAGGAGAAGAAGGGTGAGAGGCACCGCCCAGTGGATCATGTCAGTGCCCCCCTGCAGCATAGGCCTATAGCAGCATATCTACCGCAAAGCTATATTTGAGCCTAACTATTATAGTCTTGTTTTATAGCTGCAACTATGACTACTGACTCTAACACACTAGAGTTTACACTACCCAGAGATTTACCAACACCAGCTAGAGGTTTACTAAACACTAACTATAGGCTTTACTAAACAGAAAGGTTTTAAGTTTAGTTTTAAAAGTGGAGGTGGTGTCAGCCTCCTTAACCCAGATTGGAAGTTGGTTCCATAGTAATGGTGCCTGATAGCAGAACATGTAGAAGTCTGTACATGTGTAATTTAAACACCAAATTAAACTGTAGATTTGCTGACTTAAGAGGTTAGGTTGCTTTTGATGTAGCTAAAATTGGACAGGTTACATTTATTTCTGTTGATGATCCTTTTTAGATGATGCTTGAAGCTGAATTGTGCATCAGAAATGACATCGAACATTTAAATTGTCAAACGACCTTAAGCTATTTTCCCTGCACCAGAATATTGGGGTCTTTATCAGTATTTTCCCTTAAAAAAACAAAACAAACAAACATACTCTTAGAAAACATTGAGATGTAGATGCAAACTCTTCCGCCAATCTATTTCCACCTTACCCTTTCTCCTGCATCTTCCTCTCATACTGACCAACTATCTCCTGTTTCACCGTATCTAGAAATCTCCTCTTGAGCTTTTTCTCTTATCTTTCTCTCTCCAGCATCATCCCTCCCAGTGTCTGTTACTCCTCTTTGTCTCAAAACCATCTCATTCCAGCCTCTCTTTTTTCAACGCTGACACGTCCTTGATGTGTTCATCAATATAACTACTCATCGTTGTCACTGCCAAAGTCGATCTGAACTTCTTGGCCATTTAGGTCAGAGGTTGCTGGTTGTAAAGTGCTTCATAAATAAAGTTGCCTTGGCTTGGCTTGAACTCTGCCACCTTCAGCTGTATTTCCTGTCTCTTAGTCAGCCCGACCGTCTTCAATCTGCATAAAAGGGCCGGTTTCACCGCGCTCTTCCCTAAATATGAAAATGTCCTCTGTTTGCATGAGATAATTTGACATGAAATGAATTCCCATGAGCGCATTTGAAATACAAGACATTCACAGTCAGCAGATAATTCAATTATCTGCCAGTAATTTGTATAAATCTAAATAACAAGTAGGAGGGTATATAACAGCACACTCAACAATAAAGAGGAGGACAGATTCCTGAACTCATAGAAGTCTTTAGTATTATTTACACACTGGATGTCACATTCTAAAGGTTTTTGTTCTTTTTTTACCTGAGCTTTACCAGTTTTTGCAACATCTTCTAGCCCAAGGGTCGGCAACCCGCAGCTCTAGAGCCGCATGCGGCTCTTTAGGGCCGCCCTAGTGGCTCCCCGGAGCTTTTTCAAAAATGTTTGACCTTTTTTTCTTCTTTTTTTTTCATTTTTCTTCCATTTTTCTTCTCTTTTTCTTTTTTCCTATTTTTTTCCTTTTTTCTGGTTTTTCTTCCTTTTTCCTTTCCTTTTTAATCTCGACATTTCGACTTTTTTCTCGAAATTTTGACTTTTTTTCTCGACATTTCAACTTTTTTCACGAGATTTTGACTTTTTTCTCAACATTTCGACTTTTTTTCTCGACATTTCCACTTTTTTCAAGTGCGTAATGAAAAACAGGAAACAAGATCTGCCTATTACTTTTCACAATTTCTTTATTCTGACAACAGACTTTCACTCATATCAAACAAGGTTTAGTAACAATAGCTTATCTATACCGTCCTCCCGAACCTCAAGTCACCAATTCAACATTACTTATAGAGGCCCCAAGCTCTGGTCTGACTTAAACTCTTCACTGAGGTCCACCTCCTCCCAATGCATTTCCAAAAAAAACCTAAAGGAATTTTTACTTTCCACAGGAACCTAATTTACTTTCTCTACTCGACCTTTAATTTTATCGACCTTTAATTATATATTCTTTCTCATTGTTCTGCTTTTGTCACATTTTTTGTTCTTTCTTTGTGTTTTTTACTATTAGTTGTTTCAAGTACTTGAATTCCTGTTGCTATTGATCTTTGTCTTTTGTTGTTGTTTAGCTCATGCATGCTGTCTGCTTGTCCTTTGTTTTGTTTTTTTGACAGGGGTGGAACCTTGTACAAGTTCGCTATAGAACTTCGTTCCCTCCTTGCGCAGTGCTTCATGCATCTTTTTGTGCTAAATTAATAAACTCCAAACTCCAAACTCCAAAAAAAAATCTTCCCCCAGTTATAACTAATATAGAAACATGCAGCATGTGTTGCTTTCATTCTAAGGCTTATACAAGACTTTTCATTTTTTGCGGCTCCAGACATATTTGTTTTTTGTCTTTTTGGTCCAATATGGCTCTTTCAACAGTTTGGGTTGCCGACCCCTGATCTAGCCCATTCATTCTGCTTTGAAATTAATTTCTCTGACACCAGACCCAACTAGAAACACTAATGAGCTGCTTGTTGGAGACACAATCTCTTGACTGAAAGAAACCAGCTGTTGAAAAACCTCATTTTAGCACTTCTTTGACAGTTGTGACATTTAGGTTCATGGTTCATTTTATTTCTGTGATGTAAAAAGTCACTTGTGATTTTTATTCAACAGATTTGCAGTCTTTCGTTTCTCACCATAATACAAAAGTGGACACTTGATAGACTGAGACGGGATAAAGTCTCCTTATCCGTGAAAGAGGATAGCAAAGCATGACACTCAACTTTAAATCTCGTTATTTTTACGAGGGCAATATGAACATCTACCACACACTTTACTGCACATTAAAAAAGTATTTGTAAACAGCTAGGGGACAAACTGCATTTATAGACTCTCGAGGCCCGTCAGGGCTCTTAAATTCATCAGGTTTTGTTGTGTGTTTTCACACGGGCGCTATTTCAGCCAGCCCAAAGGAACTGTGGGTATAAGTAAGTTTCACTTTAATCGGTGTAAACACATCAACCGCTCCACACTCGGGTGCCGAGCAAAAAGGCTGTTAGTGGACTCTGGCGTGGTGTGTTTGTGGTGTGAAAGGTCTGTGACCTCAGTTCAACCACTATAAACACCAACTCCACATGTTTGAGCTGAAAGGCCTTCTGTAGACAGCTGGGCAATGCATTGTGGGTTATGAGGGGGGATTAGGGATGAGAATCGAGAACCGGTTCTTGTTGAGAACCGGTTCCCAGTGTTTCAATTCCTTGCAATCACGTTTCGCCGAGAGCGCCCCCTGCAGGTTTGGAGCACTTCCGGTTGTAGTGACCGGTTATGAAGCGTTTTTCATTTGAAAATGGTTTCTTGTTTAATATCGTTTTGTGCTTTGCATCGTTTCTCTATTTGCAGCGCGTTTGATGATGCTGCATTTGTCTTTGTTTTTTGCAGCAGGTTTTTTCATTTGCACCACGTTCCTCTTTTTGTACCTCGTTTTGAGTTTGTGAATTTGAATCGTTTCTGTACTTGAAGCCGTTTTCCTTAACTGAGACGCATTAGGCTGTTGCAGTGCGTTTGGCCCTTGTCGGCCACCGTACTGAAGTGATATCAAACATCAGCCAAGTGCAGATTTAACAGTTAGTCTTGGTTGTTGGGCTGGAGGCTGATAATCATGCTAATTTACTAGGTATCTCTGCATCCCAGTACATAGATTTCTTTAATATCCTGATATACTGTAGCTGTTGTGTGTTTATATTCTGACAGCAGGTTCATTTTTGAACATTTTACACGTTTTTCGCTGCCTATAAATCAGGCCAAAGTAAAGAGACATATAAAGTTTGTAATCACACATCTGTAATTCCGTATAGTGAGAGAAATTGCCCTGTAATGCAGCCCGGCAGGTTGGGGGAGGGGACAAGATTAAGGTAAAGATGTCCGCAGGTTGTAGGACATGCTGTGTAGTAAAAATGACTCATCCTCAAGTGTCTGTTTCACAGATAACTGAGGCAGAATTTCAATATATGGAAATACACCTTTATCTTTAAAACACCCACATTCCAGCTCACACCTTAATGTGATTATGGTGATATTGTATTACGGCCAAATCTTCGACTCTTCTCTCCTTTCTTCTTGAAGGATGGGGGTGTAATCACTCGAATAAAAGCAGGAACCAGGTTAAGGCCATGAATACAATCACAGAAGGAGCAGGAGAAGGAATAATGTCAAATGGTTTTCAGTGACAAAGGAAAACCTTGAAATCCCTCCATCCACGCGTAAGACCATTTACTATTTCACTGCAAATTGCTGGTAAAAGAAACTTTTCTAAACGTATGAAGATGTTATCTGTATAACACTGGGTCCACGATTCAGAGCTGTTCCAGTCGTGACACAGAAACTTAATGACTACCTTTACTACCAGTAAACTTCAATGTGTGGCTGGTATGAAACTCCTGCTAGGAGTGACTGAGTAGATCAGGATTTTTTGTTGGCAAAAAGCCATAAACCCAGGTGGTGTCTTTATTAGTTTTTTCCCATTGAGATCAAAAATGCATTGTAGCCCCGATTATGTATTCTCTTTGAATTTGAATATAGAAATATGCATTTTTTTCTTATTCTGATGATATTTCTGTTGTTAGATTAGATATTTACTACATGTACAGAACGATTTTGAACTGTACATGATGTACATGTTTGTACCTAAATAGATCTTTCCTAACAGTGTCTTTTAACACGGCAGCAACTTTACTGATTAAAACAGGACAGAACCAAGAGGAAATAACCGGTATTTATTTATCTATTTATCTGTTTGAAATCTGCTTCTACTTCTATCTGCTAAAGAAGAAGTAGCGTATTCTTCTTTGCATTTATTTTGTCTTAGTTTTGATTCTAATTCCGGTTAGAGCGCCCCGAGCGGTGGAAGAAAAATCCACAGAATAGCTGCACGGTTGAAAACCTATGAAAAAAATAGCAGCTTATAGTCCAGAAAATACAGTACTTGAGTAAAAGTAAAAAGGTACTTGGTGAAAAAACTACTCAAGTATTGAGTAACTGTTGAGTAACTGATTTATTTTTTTTAACACAACCATTCAAACAGACAAAAGTACAGAATAATCATCTTCAGGCAAATTAAATCAATAAAATAATAAAATAAATTAAAATTAATAAAAAATAAAATATAGTTTAAATTAAAATAAGCTTAAAGTAAATTCAAGTACTTTAATAAATAATAAAATAACAGAATAAAAAAATAAATTAAGCACAAGTAGCACAAAATTTCAAGCCTTTGTACTTTTCTTTTTTAACCAGCAGAACTAGAACAAGCCCATGAACTCATAGAAACTCTGTGTGTGTTTGAGTCTGTGTAAATGTGACAAAACATGCAAAAACAAACATTTTTCCCAAAGAATCACCCAGTGATGTCATGAGATTGACGCGTACGTGGATAAAAGGGATAAAAGAAAAGTAACAGCTCAACGTAGCCTAATGTAGCGGAGTAAGAGGAACAGTTTCTTCTTCACAAATCTACTCAAGTAAAAGTAAAAAGTATAGTGATTCAAAACTACTCCTAAAAGTACAACATTTCCTAAAACCTACTCAAGTAAATGTAACGGAGTAAATGTAACTCGTTACTACCCACCTCTGCTCAGAGGTGAATTTTTTCCCACCACATTTAAGCCGTTGCTCTACAATGGTACATTCCGTCACATCGTCCTCCAAAATTATAAATATATAGAGACAGACAAATGCGAGACTTGAAGGTTTACAGTTTTGTGGTTGCAGCGCTGCCTTTTATAGAGCATTAAAGTCTGCTGGAGCAGACATGGGTGTGTAGACTTTTGGTCTGGCAAATTTAAACTTTAAAACATGCACATAAACTTGTTTTTGAGTCAGCAGTTTTATTATACATAAGAAACCCAAATAATGAACTGATCAAATGTAGATATACAACCCTTTCATCCTCTTTTCTTTTCATGCTTTTTTTCCCACCGAAAAAAACCTCACAGCATGCAGTGAAGTCTTCAAGCTTGTGTGCACAGATACACAGAAGTATCTAAGGCTTTTAAAGTGTGAAGTAAACTCTCACACTTCACCCTGAAAGCACAAATTAGATGTACATGAGCAGATAACTTAACTTCCACATGGACTTCAGTGCTCAAGATTAAAAAATATAATTATAGATACCAGTTAACCTCGTTAAAAACCGTGATTACTTTTACTAAGGTTGTGTTTTCAGGTGCAAGTTTTTTGAATTGTTATTGTGGGATGGAGATAATCCCAAATGATCTCATAATACTAGTTCAAACATTTGAGTATATGTACAATATATGCAATAAGGTCAATCTCTGCCTGAAGTTGTCAGTCCACTTTGCAAAAAAAAAAAAGATTGGGGAGGAACAAGAACCGCCGCGAGGCGCCTAATCCCACACAGAAAATCTGCCGACACAGCGTTTAGAAGTACGAGCTCCATGTGAATCTCAGCGTTGCAGAGCGTGCACGCCTGTCGTCAGTACTCGAGTTGTAAAAAGAATTCAGGGGGGATGGTGGATTTTATCATATGGGGACAGATAATTTGTGCTGATTACAAATAATATAATATATTACAAATAATAGCAGTGACCAAAACACCTGCAGAAATACTGCAGGAATGACATAGCAGCAGTTAAATGCAGCCTTCTGTAAGCTTTAAATATCCACTGGGCTTACATCAAATACATCAAAACACAACAATAAAAAACACTTTTCTGAACTTATCAATATGACTCTGTCCTTCACAGGATAAGTAACATGGATCACTGCAAAAACTCACAATCTTAACAAGAATATTTGTCTTATTTCTAGTTAAAATGTATCATTTTAGTAAAAAAAATCTCATTACACTTAAAACAAGACTCATCACTGAAAAAAACAACAATTTTCACCTGTTTCAAGTAGATTTTCACTTAAAATAAGTAGAAAAATCTGCCAGTGGAACAAGATTTTTTTGCTTGTAATAAGAAGATAAATCTTGTCCCACTGGCAGATTTTCCTACTTATTTCAAGTGAAAATTTACTTGAAACAGGTGAAAATGGTCAAATAAGTAATTTTTCTGGTGTTATTTTTCTGGTGATGACTCTAAATGTTGAAATAGCAGTAAAACCACATTCATTGATGAAATGACATAAGGGATGGAAAGGAGGGATGGCAGTTTTACAGGGGGGATGATTTGGACCGTTTTTATTTCAGGGGGGTTGCCGTCCCCCCTCATCCCCCCTCAACTCCAGTACTGAACGTCGTGCTCTCACTGACAGACAGAGGTTGTTGAAGGGGTGAAGAAAAAGCTGCAGAAACTGTGAGCCATAGGGGTGATGTCGAAATGCAATCTGGCAAGCTGGTGTTGAACATGTGGCTGCAGGTTTTGCTCCCTGGAACACCCAGCAGGAGAGAAATGTTGGTGTCGGAGTGTGAGCTGACCTCTGTCCTGTAGCTGCGGCAGCAGTAACGTCAGTAAAGTTGCTGCGCTGCAGCTCCGGATGTGCAGAAGACAGCACTTTATTTCAGTCCCAGTTTCAGCTTTAGTTGAGTTTACAGACTATAGATACGGTGCAGCAGAATCTGCTGCTGAAAAGCTACTGAAAAGCTACAAACCAAGCTTTTAACTGCAGCTGGGAAAAAAAAAATCAATTCATCATTTGTACCGGTACATTAATATGAAGTATGTTTCTACTTACAGTACAGTGATAATCTTTGTGTGCAGTGTGTGAGACAAGAATGTCTATTTTCCAAATGATGATGAAGCAAATAAGGCTGGTTAGTGGGATTTAATACATTTTTGATACAGAGTTTATCAGAATCAAATAGGAATCATAATAGTTTGGTGTTTTGAGTCAGAGAGTAATCCATCCTCATCCCCCTCCGTAATCACCTTCCTGTGGTTGCTCATCTATTCATGTACTTTTGCTTCAGGATTAGATTAGCCAATATTTGTATTTCTTCTGTGATATATGAGCTCTGCACTGAGTATTCAATACTGCATCGCTCCAAAGACCTGGGGCCTCATTTATAAAAGAGTGTGTAGGATTCATACTAAAAGTGCACGTAAACCCAAAAGCCGAAAATGGCGGGCGCAAAAAAAAAATCTGGATTTATAAAACCGCGCGCACGCACACTTGCACGCAATGTTCTCTTTATAAAAGTCACAGTCCAGCTGGAAGGTTGCGCAGGGGAATTTGCCTTATATCCCGCCCTCTACACGCCCACTTTCTACCATAAATGGGCAATGCAAAGTAGTTCATGACTGTATTTGCATATACATAAGCCTGCTGAGCATGCGCAGCGCCACCTGCAGCCTGTTTGCGCGTCAGGATGAATGAGACGTGTCGAGCCGCCGTGCCACTAAATTTCACGGAGACTGAGATGGAGATGTTGTGGATGAGGTGGAGGCAGGAAAACCACATTATTTGGTGGTCACAGTAGCAAAAAGTGATTGCCTGCCAGAATCTGATTTCTGGCCGCAGGAGCGCGCACAGCAGCCCGTTGAGTGACAGCGCTGAAACGTCAGATTTTCAGATTATGAAGCTCAAGAATGAGATCAAATCATATTTAGGCAGAAACAACCTTTAATTAACTGTATTTGGCCTTCAATCAATTTTTGGCAGGTGAAAAGACCCATTTTCAGGGGAGAAATCAGATTCTGGCAGGCAATCACTTTTTGGCACGACACCTGCACCATGTCCGCGGTGCAGGACACCCCGTGCCGGTAGGATGATTTGACAGATGAAAATACCCTGTCAGATCACACTTCCACATAGACATCAACATTTATCTATTTGGAAGCGTGATCTGATGGGTTTTTTTCTTCCGCCAAAGCGTCGTACACATAGATCTATGTGAAGCACATTCCGACTTCCTGCTGTTAAGTCATCTATTTGCATGAAAAAGCCTTTGAAAAAAATAGAAACTGAGATAAAAGAGACGTGGATCGTACGGTAGTTTTTTCCTGCGGAGGTAGGACACCTCGGCAGAACACCGGCTTGGGTGTACATGGATCTATAAGTCTGATATGTGATGACATTAAAAGTATGACATGAATCTGGCTTCATTTCACCACCTCACCGCCTGCGTTGCCAGTTCCCCATATCTTCAAAAGGGTTAGGGTTGGCGTAGGGATACACACATTTTTCGGTTAGTTTTTTTTTTTAAATCCCAACCTTTGCGTAGAAGGTGGCTTGCACATCTTTAAACCCCTGT
Organism: Cololabis saira; assembly: GCF_033807715.1. Taxonomy (NCBI): domain Eukaryota; kingdom Metazoa; phylum Chordata; class Actinopteri; order Beloniformes; family Belonidae; genus Cololabis; species Cololabis saira. The sequence continues at coordinate 5,702,965 of NC_084593.1, forward strand.
TTTGTAGCAAGCAAGCTTTATAAATGAGGCCCCAGGTTACTGAAAATATTTGTTAATTGTGACGTATTTCAATGAGAAACTATGATCAAAAAGAAGTCCCTGTTTTTGTCAGACCATTGTAAAGTGAAATAAACATTTAGTTCTTGTTTTTTATTTACACTTTTTGTGGTTTTCATTTGTTACAGAATATGTGTCCACTAGTGAAGTTTAGACCCCCCGTATGCTCTGTAGTGAAAACCCTTGATGGGAGTGTTTTATTCTTTCTCCGTCTTGATCTCAACTCTTCGGAGGCCTCTCCACATATTTCTGGTGAAGTTAACCTGAACAAAGGGTGAATATTATTGGAAAACCTTCAAGCTGCATCTATTGAGAGGGTTCATTGTGGATTAAAATGTTTGTCCTTTTGATGAAGCATTAGCTTTGGGTTTTATGCTACAGATGGTTTGACATTTACATCAGGAGTTTTGCTTCTGTTTAATAAAATCCATGCATTCCTCACTCATGAACTGGAGCCTAAAGCGTTTAAGACTGATCGTCTTAACCCTGGTACTGTCTTTGAGTCAAAATGACCTAATTCTCTTGTTCAGTCTTTCCTCCTGCTCTCTCCTTCCTTCTCCCTTCCTTCTTTTCTCCCCTCGTACATTGTTTCCTTGTTTTCTCCTTTCTTTCCTTCCTTCCTTCCTTCTTTTGTTCCTTCCTTCCTTCCTTCCTTCCTTCCTTCCTTCCTTCCTTCCTTCCTTCCTTCCTTCCTTCCTTCCTTCCTTCCTTCCTTTCTCCCCTCGTACATTCTTTCCTTGTTTTCTCCTTTTCTTTCCTCCCTTCTTTCCTTCTTTTCTCCCTTCCTTCCTTCTTTTCTTTCTCCCCTCCTTCCTTCTTTTTTCCCTTCCTTCATTCTTTTTTTCCTTCCTTCCTTCCTTCCTTCCTTCCTTCCTTCCTTCCTTCCTTCCTTCCTTCCTTCCTTCCTTCCTTCCTTCCTTCCTTCCTTCTTTCTTTTTTCCCTTCCTTCTTTCTTTTTTCCCTCCCTTCCTTCCTTCCTTCCTTCCTTCCTTCCTTCCTTCCTTCCTTCCTTCCTTCCTTCCTTCCTTCCTTCCTTCCTTCCTTCCTCCCTTCCTTCTTTCCTGCAGTTTGTTGTCTTACAGTTAAAGAGGTGTTCTCGTTCTCTTGTTTTACCTCCTTTTGTTGCTGATTCTTTTGGGTGAACATGCTGGAAGGATTTCTCTGACTGCGTTACGGCAAAGATCTTCTATACAGAAGATAGCGCATTGCCGTTACTGGCAATGGTTTGAAACGGTATACACTTCCGGTCTCCTAAGTGGGCGTGGCCGCCCCTCTCCCCACATCGTTTTGGAACATACAACACTAGATACAGTACAACTTTCTTCCAAAAAGACTTAAATAATAAAAATAACAGTATTATTAAGCAAAGAAGCAAGTTTTATTTTAGTTTTAAACTTCATTTTCTTTGGGGCGGCAGTAGCTCAGGTGGTAGAGCAGGTCGTCCAATGATCCGAAGGTCGGCGGTTCGAATCCCGCTCTGTCCCAGTTTGCTGTCGTAGTGTCCTTGGGCAAGACACCTTACCCACCTTGCCCCGTGTGAATGTGTTTGAATGTGTATGAATGTTGGTGTTGGTCGGAGGGGCCGTTTGGCGCGATATGGCAGCCACGCTTCCGTCAGTCTGCCCCAGGGCAGCTGTGGCTACAAATGTAGCTACCACCACCGGTGAGAATGTGTATGGATGAATAATGATCTCTGTAAAGCGCTCTGGGTGCCTAGAAGGGCGCTATATAAATCCAAGTCATTATTATTATTATTATTATTATTCATTTTATCCGTTGGGAAAACGATGAGAGCCAAATCTGGCGAGAGTGTGTTGCTCAGACGGAGACAGGTCTCAAACAAAGTTCATTTTCTCCTAATCTGTCGGTCTGAAAATTTCCATTTTGGTGTCAGAATGTTCAGAAGGTTTGTGGCTTTTGAAAAATGGGTCCCGTATTTACTTAGGTTACTATGGGGCGAAGGAATTGGTAATAATCTGTGCTCACGTTCACTTTTCCCATAGGACTCAATAGACTCAGGACCTACTTCCTGTCTCCTAAAGGGGCGTGGCAGTCACGTGACACAGATACAGGAAACACAACCGTAGTGGGCTGTCTCGGTTATAGAACGTCTCTGGTTACGGTGTGAGTTTCTTTCCCTCTTGCTCTTTGCTGAACTCTTCTGAACAATCTAATTAAGGCTGTTGTAAAAGTTATGTGGAAGCTCAGAATTCTTTTACGTGTTCCCTTAACTCTTCAAATACAGTCATATACCAAACCAAGCAAAAACACCACATTAATCCTCTTCAGATTTGAATGAAAACATGGTTTTCTTTAACCATTTTATGCATTTTTATAGCACTGAATATCGCTTAAACTACGTGAATATTCTTCAGACAGCAGCTTCGTTTGTTTACTGACCCACCAAGTATGTATATAACATATATACTTGCTGCCTTTGAGGGGTAATTATGTTTAAAGTGCACGTCTAAATTCTTGCATTTAACGTTAGATAGATTTTTTATTTTACAATGTTAAGTGTAAAGTTGTTCTAGGAGACAGAATCCGTCTTTAACCTGTAATTACTGCACCTAGATCGTTATGACAGCCCGGTAGATCCATATCCATAAGACTGAAATCAATTTTGACATTTTGATGTAGCGGCAAGTTCTATAACTAAAGAGTTTTCCAGCTACCTGTAACTAAAAGACCAGCACACTTTGAAGTACGAGTCATTAATGGACACAACGTAAACCCTCAAGTGCTGCGTCTGAAAAAGCCCAGCCCGGGAAGATTACAAAATGCCTCAAACCTCTTTCTTTCTTTCAAAACCCAAATAGGACCATGATTCTTGTAATCTGATTACCTGTCACCAAGCAAACGGAGATAAAATCCAGCATACCTGTCACCCTCTACTGAAACCTCCAGCGCCAGCCAGCCTACCTGGAGACACAGACCTGCATTCTCAGCACTTCCTATCTCACAGAAATGTTTGAAAAACCCATATATATTGTGAGATTATATGACACTGGTATTCTTATACATCTTTTGTGTTGCTCTGTAAGATTTATTTACACACCTGGATGGACCATTGTCTAAAAGATGGCCTATAGATTTCTTTTCCCCCTTTTTTCTAAACAAGCTGTTTGTCAAGACACCATTGAGGAGAGGGGGGTATGGTCGTTTCCCTTTGCTGTGAAGGCAGTGAAGGCCGAGCACTCGGCCTGCAGTCCTGTCTGCCGTCAGCTAAAATAAAATCAGGGGGGATGGTGGATTTTATCATATGGGGACAGATAATTTGTGCTGATTACAAATAATATAATATATTACCAATAATAGCACTAACCAAAACACCTGCAGAAATACTGCAGGAATGACATAGCAGCAGTTAAATGCAGCCTTCTGTAAGCTTTAAATATCCACTGGGCTTACATCAAATACATCAAAACACAACAATAAAAAACAGTTTTCTGAACTTATCAATATGACTCTGTCCTTCACAGGATAAGTAACATGGATCACTGCAAAAACTCACAATCTTAACAAGAATATTTGTCTTATTTCTAGATAAAATGTCTCATTTTAGTAAGAAAATCTCATTACACTTAAAACAAGACTAGTCATTGGAAAAAACAACAATTTTCACCTGTTTCAAGTAGATTTTCACTTGAAATAAGTAGAACAATCTGCCAGTGGAACAAGATTTTTTTGCTTGTAATAAGAAGATAAATCTTGTCCCACTGGCAGATTTTTCTACTTATTTCAAGTGGAAATTTACTTGAAACAGGTGAAAATTGTCAAATAAGTTATTTTTCTGGTGTTATTTTTCTGGTGATGACTCTAAATGTTGAAATAGCAGTAAAACCACATTCATTGATGAAATGACATAAGGGATGGAAAGGAGGGATGGTAGTTTTACAGGGGGGATGATTTGGACCATTTTTATTTCAGGGGGGGATGCCATCTCCCCTCATCCCCCCTCAACTCTAGTACTGGTTATGTACATATATTTCTAGATCACATTTTGTCTCAAGTTCATTTTTTTAACTTGTATGTGTGAGGGCTACAAATGTTGCATCTTCTCTGCTTCATTTCATAACGGTTTTGATAAGACAACGCGGGTGAGGTTATTGGCACATTCCCAGGTCACTAGGGGTAGGAGGGGAATTTTCATATAACAACCTTATGACTGAAAAGAACATTTTTAAATGTGTCATTTAAATATACAGAAGTTTACTGGGCGAGATCACTTGCACTCGTCCTTTTGATCGTGATATTCCTTCAACAGAGGAATACTCCGGAACACTAATCCCGACTACAATCAGAGTACGAGTTCCAGTGGTTTTGATAACATCGGTTATGTAATCACATCAACACCACCAAACTATGTGAAACACTGATAAAGGGTTATTTTTGGAATGATACTGTGGGAAAATGACAATTTTTCTCACCGTTACTAAGTAGTACACGAGGCCACAATATATACCCAAACGCTAATAAGTTGATGCTTTTTTAATTTTGAAGAATATATTTAATAAGAAAAAAAAGAAAATTGTTTTACAGTTTGCCATTATTACTTTAGATAATCCAGGTTGAAGCCGAATCCTCATGTACACACAGTAAATTGCTTCATTCAAACCTGCTATGGAATGAGAAATTAGTGTGATCTATGAATAGTCTTGGTCAAATTCAGTTTCATATCAGCCAAGGTGTTCTTCTTCAGCAGAGGTGTCTTCAGTATTCACATTCATTACTCAGGTAGAAGTATAGATACTAGAGTTTAAAAATACTCCTGTAGAAGTTGAAGTATCAACTCAAGTTTTTTACTCAAGTAAAAGTATAAAAGTACTGGTTTCAAAACTACTTAAAGTATAAAAGTAAAAGTAATGTAAGGGGGAAAAAAGCCATTAAGGACAAAAGCCATTGAAAATGAATGTATCTTAGTATGATGCAAATATATTAAAGAAGCATATATGTGTACTATTGAGCATTAACATGTGTTTCAGAGAGCAGCAGATATGATGACTAGTTGCCTATAAGTATTGTAATGGTGCAAAAAGTCAAACTTCAGAGGCATGTTATCATTTATCCTAACCTTTATTGGAATGTACATCCAAGTTTAGTTGCAGGAATGATGAATCTGAGGGAACGGATGTAAGAACAAAACTGGACAAGAACATCTGAAACAACCACAACCAAATTCACTCTATCCGGATGGAGCAATTTAACTGGATAGTTTTTATTAAAGGCCGAAATGAAATAGAGTAACGAGGCTGTTTTTAAAATGTAAGGAGTAAAAAGTACAGATAATTGTGTGAAAATGTAAGGAGTAAAAGTAAAAAGTCGTCTGAAAAATAATTACTCCAGTGAAGTATAGATAACCAAAATTTCTACTTAAGTAAGGTAACGAAGTATTTGTACTTTGTTACTTGACACCTCTGCTCTTCAGAGATCATGAAAGGTGCAGTTTGTTGTCTTTTGCCATTAAGCAACAACACAGTCTCACTACACACCTTTTTCTTTCAAATCGGGGCTGAATCACTTGTGGTTTTCTGCATGATACCAAGTCATCATAGTAAACATCCCTCCAGCCTCGTTGCAAAAACTCAGAAGTGATCATTTTAATTATTGTTTGTTTCTCATGTTCATCCTCGTAAAGGAAGGGCTCTCATTGCCACCTACTTTTATAAAGCTTAAAGGCAATTTTCAAAAAAAACATGTGTGCTTGTTTCACAGTATTTTCTTGCATTGGCATGTTAAGACGAGTTGTAATCGCCATAGGGCTCCCCGCTGCTTCTGTTTGATTATGCACTATAGAGGTAATAGCGCTGGCGCAAAAGTAGAAGTGTTTAATGTGTTGCTGCAGATTTACAAGTTGATACAGACACAAATGAATAACCCCATTGTCTATTTTCTTAAAGTTGTCTCTTGGTGCTGATTTGTAGCGCATTACTTAAAATCCTCCCCTCTTCTCTCCCCCTCACAGGTCACAAGGTGAATCATGGAGGTTCCAAAGACGACTGCAGGAACATTACTCCTTCTTTTAGTGATTTTCTTCCTGCATGTGGCAATGGGAAAAGGAAAGGACAGCTCTCCACTTAAGTTCACGCATCATCTCTACAACGCCACCATCAATGAAAACTCTCCCCCTCACAGATACGTTGAGACGCCTTTGAAAATGGGCATCCGGCTGACAAATCCGCCGTGGAATATCACGTATAACATCGTTGCAGGTGACGATGACAACTTTTTCCTAGCAGAAGCGCTCTCAGTTGGGGATTTCTGCTTCCTCAGAATCAAAACCCGCAGCAGCAACTCGGCTCTCCTCAACAGGGAGGTCAGAGACACTTATACTCTCACGGTGGAGGCAACGGAGAACAGTTTTCAGGCAAAGACAAAGGTGCACGTTAAGGTACTTGACACCAATGACTTAAAACCCCTGTTCTACCCCGCCTCGTACAACGTGGTGATCAGGGAGGACGCTCCGCTTAAGTCGAGTGTGGTCAGAGTCAGTGCTACAGACGCAGACATTGGGAGCAACGCTGAGTTTTATTACTCATTCACCAGCAGAGCTCATCCTTTTGCTGTTGACCCCTTCTCAGGCACGGTGACCTTGGTCAAAAAGCTCAACCACACCCGGACGCAGAGATACGACCTCACTGTTTTAGCAGAGGACCGGACAAAAAAGATATCTGGGGTTCAGAAATTTGGAAATGTTGCCCGGGTCACAGTAAACGTACAAAAAACCCCTTTGGGGTTGTTGGAGATCACACCTCCCCCAAAACCGTTGGTGTCTGCAGATGGAAAAATAGATATCAGTGTCCACGTGGAAGCAAGAGTTAAGCCTGTGGAATCCCTAAATATTGTTGCGGGGGATCCCCAGAAATGTTTTGAGATAATCCCCTTAGGTGTGCAAGGCGCTGACTTCCAAGTGATCTCCACAAAGAGGATTAAGTGGTCTCAAACTCCTTTTGGCCTCAATCTGTCCCTCCAAGCTAAAGATAGAAGTATGCCAAGTTTACTCTCTCCAGTTACACAAATCCACATTCCAGCCGATCATTACAGCCCATTGGCGTTTCTGGAGGACACCTACATCGTGACCCTAAGTGAGTTCTCCCCCCCTAAAACTCACGTGGTTAAAGTTTCGGTCACCTCAGTAGACTATAATGTAACATTTAGTATAAAAAACAACCCAGACAGCTCAAACTTCAAGATAAACCCTAAAACTGGGATTATTGTAACAGCAGAGAAATTTGACTACGAGAGAAAAAATCGATATGAATTTGAGGTCGTCGCCAACCACGGTGAAGCGGAGACTCATATTGTAGTTGAAATAACAGATGAAAATGACAACAGCCCCCAGTTCACACAGACATCCTATCAAGCCACAATAGATGAAAATGCCCCTGTTGGTAGTAGTGTGTTGAAAGTTTCTGCTTTGGACAGCGATAAAGGAAAAAATGGCTTTGTGACCTACTCGATTGCAAATCCAGGCCCTTTACCTTTCACGATAGATCCGTTGACGGGAGTCGTTTCCACCTCTGAACACTTGGACTATGAGCTGATGAAGCGGCGGTATCACCTGAGGGTTTGGGCCTCGGACACTGGGAGCCCCTTCAGTCACGTCAGTGAGTGCCCTGTGACCGTAACCCTAAACAACGTCAACGACAACGTCCCTATGTTCGAAAGGATTGACTGCAACATCACTATACCTCAAGACTCACCGGTGGGGACCACAGTCGCTGAGCTTTCGGCCATTGACTTAGATGAGCTGCAACAGTTACAGTATGTCATCGAAACGGGCAACGAGCAGCAAGTTTTTGATATTAACCCTGTTTCTGGAGTTATCACCACCGCAAAGCCCATCCCCCCACAAGAGGGCTCGTTCACATTACGAGTTGTAGTCACAGATGGCAAGCATCATTCTGAACCTTCAATCGTCAGGGTGACTGTCACGAACAAAGGCGATGCTGCAACACTCCGCTGCTTGGAAACGGGCATATTCAAACAGCTGACGGATAAATTGATAGAATCAATCAAGCCAGTTTTAATCAATCAGGAAGAGGAGTCGTATTCAGATATCCACATCACAAATCGGTATTCTCCCAAGTTTCTGACAAGTATTCCTAGTTCAATTGATGTCTCTGAGAACCATCCACTGAATTCCACCATTCTCCAGTTCAAGGCAACAGACGGGGATTCGGGGTTCAACAGTAAGCTGGTATACGCCATATCAAGCGGTAATGAGGACGGCTGTTTCTCAGTTGATACTTTCTCGGGGGATCTTCAGCTAGTTTGCCCTCTGGACAGAGAGATGAAGGAGTTCTACATTCTGAACATCACCATTTATGACTTGGGAATACTGCAAAGATCCGCGTGGAAATTTATAGCCATTAATGTCATGGATGCCAATGACAACCCCCCTTATTTTGGTCAGTCCAGATATGTGTTGCGTGTGCCTGAAAACACGGAGGTGAACTCGGTTATCTTCACAGCTGAAGCCGTAGACGTGGATACTGATCTGAACGGTAAAGTCCAGTACTCCCTCCTGACGTCTACCGACATGTTCAGAATCGATGAGTCCACCGGAGAGGTGATTGTCACAGGTCCACTGGATCGAGAAACCTCCCCCAGGCACGATCTCTTGATTGAAGCGAGAGACTCGGCTAAACTCGGCCCTCAGCTGTTCTCCACCGTCAACCTAGTGGTGATTCTGCAGGACGTGAATGACAACCCACCCAAATTTGTACCCAAAGTGTATCACGTAAAGGTTGCAGAGGATGTTCCCATCGGCACCCTGCTTGTCTGGCTGGAAAGTGTGGACATGGACTTGGGCAGTGGAGGCCTCGTCACTTACAATCTCAAGAAGACTGAGAACGGCATCTTTCATCTCGACTCCCTCACGGGAGCTTTGACCCTTGAGCGAGAGCTGGACTTCGAGAGGAGGCCGTCTTACAACCTTACGGTGCGAGCTGTGGACCACGGCCTCCCCCGATCCCTCTCATCCTCCTGCTTTGTTGAGATTGAGGTTCTGGATGTGAACGAGAACCTCCACAGGCCCATCTTCTCAGAGTTTGTGTACAAAGCTGCAGTGATGGAAGATGCAGCAGTGGGGACGTCCGTGGTGACGCTCACAGCTTCGGACAAGGATCGTGGCAGAGATGGAGTCATCCGGTACCGTATCCATGACGGCTCAGGCCTCGGGGTGTTTTCCATCGATGAAGAAACAGGTAATTAACAGTTACTTTTGCTGTTTTTTTAATGTATTTGTGATGCTGTGTTTTCCCTTTTTCATTCTCTTTTTACATTGTGAAGCTTTAAGTTTTAAAAATGATTAAAACCAAATAATATACCAACAGCATCATTGGGTTGCTAACCAATAAACCACTGCTATAATTGATGTCATTGGAATAAGTTCTTAACCCTGGCTGATCTAAATGACTGAAAGAGCTACAACAAATAGAAAAAAAAAGTGTAAAAGAGGACGCTGTCACCCATTTATGTTTGAGAAGACAAGGACAAAACAGATCAGTGTTCATGAGTCTGCTCTCATAGACTGCGTTTCCATGCAGTCAATAACCCTTTTAAAACCGGAATATTAGCAATAACCCGAATTTGCACGGCCATGTAAACACCAATATCCCCTTTGAATAACCAGAATTTGCTCATATTCGGGTTTTTAAAAACCCGAATATGAGCCCTGGGTTACTCCTTTTAAAACCCAAATATTGGGTCATGTAAACGCCAAACGGAATATCCCCATCAAACGGAACATTAATTTGTTTTCTGCTCATGCTCTGTTCACAAGGAATCCTGGTCTTTTGAGTCCAGGAAGTTCTTATAAACACGGAGAAACCAAGACCAGGAGGAGACTAATCACTTCATAAATGTAATGAAGGATATGAACATTTCTGTATTTGTAGACGGTAGAAAGTACCGGGATAGAAGATTTACAAGAAGGTGAGAGAAAAGTTGCGCGAAGCAGGATTTGTTTTGAATTTGGATACAGGAAGAAGAAGCGGAAATGACGGGAATTGCGTCATCATGTTCTCCGCGCGTCGCTGGTTTAATCGAGATATCCCGAATGATTAATTACCATGTAAACGGAATATTCCGAATGTTTCAGTAACCGGAATATTAGCAATAACCCGAATTTTGACTGCATGTAAACGTAGTCATTGACTTGGACACTGAAATTATTGTGACTGGAAAAAAGAAAGACTTGACTCTGATTTACTTCTGCTGGATAGAGGGCGTCCCTTCTTTACAGCAAGACAGATGACAGGAGAGTGACCAAAATTATGGCGTTAAACATTAAGACAGAAATACACTAAGATCCGGAAAAGTACCATGACAACCGGAAAACACGACCTTGTAGATGTGAAAAACATCTCATCCGCTCTCAGGCTGGAGCAACTGATTAAGCCCAATTTTCTGTTGGGTCATAAAGACCCATAAGTGGCTCATATAGAATATTAAACTAGATAATGTTGGGTATTTCAATTCTTTCAGTCAACTTTAACTCTAACAGATAGACTGGAAAAACAGGAAATAACTATCCGGACTTAATGTTGCATGAGGAAAGAAATGATGGACTCAATCACCGAAAACATTTCTGACATTTTTAATTATTTGAGAAGAGGACTTCAATAATAAAACTCTTGATTAATCAAGATCAAACTTTCTTGATTAGCAGCTGTAACATCATCTTTGCCTCGTCACGGGCCTTTTTTCCACCATACGTTTCAACATCTGGACTTTCATTGACATTCAGTTAATGTCCTTTCTGTAGAAAAGTTTTAACACTCTTTGCTCTCTTTGATGTGCATTTACTACAAAGTTAATGACTCATCTCACATCGCCCTTTACCCAACACTTCATTTTTCTTCTCCCAGGCATCTTTTATCTGCTTCATTAGACCAGCGCTTACCAAAAGGTCAGCGGGTCAACTTGATGAATTCTTGGTTCATTATCTTTGTAATAACAGTAACTTGCAGATTGAGGCTTCGGCTCCAACCTCACCACTCCCCACAGATTAAACCCATTTATTAGATATTAAGAGTGGCGTGCAAAAAAAAAGATAACCCTGCAACAACAAATAATCCGAGTGAAAATGAACATTGTAGACGTGAAGGTGAAGTTCTCTGACCTTAACCCTCGTACTGTCTTTGGGTCAAAATGACCTAATTCTCCTGTTCTTCCCTTCCTCTTTTCTCCTGTCCTTCCTTCCTTCCTTCCTTCCTTCCTTCCTTCCTTCCTTCCTTCCTTCCTTCCTTCCTTCCTTCCTTCCTTCCTTCCTTCCTTCCTTCCTTCCTTCCTTCCTTCCTTCCTTCCTTCCTTCCTTCCTTCCTTCTTTTCTTCCTTCCTTCCTTCCTTCCTTCCTTCCTTCCTTCCTTCCTTCTTTCTTCCTTCCTTCCTTCCTTCTTTCTTCCTTCCTTCCTTCCTTCCTTCCTTCCTTCCTTCCTTCTTTCCTTCTTTTTTCCCTTCCTTCCTTCCCTCTTTTTTCCCTTCCTTCCTTCCTTCCTTCCTTCCTTCCTTCCTTCCTTCCTTCCTTCCTTCCTTCCTTCCTTCCTTCTTTCCTTCCTTCTTTTTTCCCTTCCTTCCTTCCCTCTTTTTTCCCTTCCTTCCTTCCTTCCTTCCTTCCTTCCTTCCTTCCTTCCTTCCTTCCTTCCTTCCTTCCTTCCTTCCTTCCTTCCTTCCTTCTTTCCTTCCTTCTTTTTTCCCTTCCTTCCTTCCTTCCTTCCTTCCTTCCTTCCTTCCTTCCTTCCTTCCTTCCTTCCTTCCTTCCTACCTTCCTTCCTTTTCTCCCTTCATTCCTTCCTTTCTTCTTTCCTTCCTTCCCTCTTTTTTCCCTTCATTCATTAATTCCTTCCTTCCTTCCTTCTTTTTTCCCTTCCTTCCTTCCCTCTTTTTTCCCTTCCTTCCTTCCTTCCTTCCTTCCTTCCTTCCTTCCTTCCTTCCTTCCTTCCTTCCTTCCTTCCTTCCTTCTTCCTTTCCTCCGTCCTTGACCCGAAGCAAGCACAAGGGTTAAAGGAAGTCATAATTTTTAACCTCAAAACAGATTTAGTACATTATATATATTATATATATTCATGGAGATTTCAGGGTGGTGTCTCAGCCCTATAGATCAGACGCATCTAGAAACCTGTAGGGTCTGCAAACGATCCCTAGGGCCAGCTGCTTATCAAGATGTCTTTGCATGTAGTTGGTTACGAGTAAACGGGGGAGTGTGTTATGTAGAAGAGTAAGGGCCAGTCCCAATCCCCCCCTAGTCCTGCTTTTCAGTCCTACCCCTAAATTTTGCACGTTCCTGTGAGGGTAGTGGTGTCCCAATTCCTCTTTGCATGTAGGACTAGTGGACATAACGAGGGCTAGTGGACATAACGAGGACTAGTGTGTATGAATCTAGCCATTCACAGTGAGGGATTTCAGATACTGACTCGCCGACCGAGTGCCAGAAAAATTTCCCAGAATGCTTTACGTCATCATTTGCAGACTGAATAAAAAAAAAACATGGCCGACATTTCTTATTTTTTAGTGAATAAAATCAATATTTAGAGTTAGTTTCTGCATAAAAATGCGTTTTGATTACATTTCTAGCAAGAAATATATATTTTACTTTCATAATATTCACTCAGTGGATGTACATAATCACTCGTAGGATCTGCGTTGATTTAACGCGGAACCATAAATCAGCTCCCGAGCCGGCGGCTCTTCTCATCCCGAAAACGTCGGAGCAAATTTCTTAACAGGCGTTATTTGGATAAACTGAGCCCAGGTTGGGGATCTTAACGGTTACTTTTATGCCTGAAAAAATATGAAAACTTAATAAAGTGGCATATTAACAGCGCTACAGCTGAAATTAAAACAGCTTTTATCTCTGGGCTTCCTGATATGATGTGACGTATGTGCAAACGTAACTACGCAGTCGCTTACGTACCCGAACGTAAACCACGCAGTGACGTAGCAAGTGGTGTCCCAATCCCTAGGGAACATTACAAGGACCCTACGCCTGTGGCTTCATTTTTAGGGCTAGTGGTAGAAAGTAGGGGGGGTTGGGATTGGCCCTAAATTCCACTTTTGCTGTCCGCATGTTGGTAAATACATCTAGTCTTAATCCAAAGCAGATGCATACGACTGCTTTTCCTCAGCTGTAGCCATCTAAACTGTTTACATCCAGATCACAATGTCGTTGCTCCATTGTCGTCACTCAGAGCTCCAGCAGACGGTAATTAGACGCTTGTGAGAACATCAGATTAGCCCGTCCTCCACCTCAGTTTCCATTTAAATTCAGCGCTAAATATTAATGATTTGTATCGCCAGTTCTGCGAGACACTGAACTCATCGACAAAAGCAATCTTTGCAGCTTCGCATTTCCTACTTCTGTCTCCCTGATGGTGAGATGACACACGTCCATGGTTGCACAACACAGTACTTCCTCTGGAGTCATAATGGTATTTTCCCACCGGCATATTCTTTAGAGAGGATAGCCTCCAACCCCCCGAGTATTTGAGTGCATTCCTTTAGCTTGCTGCACTTGAGGTTCAGATAAAATCAGGGCAAAGGGAGGTCTGTCATGATGGAACCAGGTTGTAATATAAGCTCTTTGTTGCTGGGTTTTAAACTCTCCCTCTGGGGAACCGTAGTTAAACATCTCTTGGAGGCATGTGTGTGCAGAGAAGTAATTGCCAAATCAGTCAGCCTTTTCTATCTTGTTGTATGAATGTAGGTAGGTTTCGGTAACACAAATGTTTCACCCGAAGTGATGAGTAGGGACTGAAAAGCCTCTGCATCCAGCCCAGAGTTTTAAAATTGCACAGTAAGATACAAGTGGTTGATATTTCCTTTGGGGGTTGCTGCTGTTGTTCAGGATAAAAGTAATTACACTAACACAAGGGTCGGCAACCCAAAATGTTGAAAGAGCCATATTGGACCAAAAACACAAAAAACTAATATGTCTGGAGCCGCAAAAAATGAAAAGTCTTTTATCAGCCTTAGAATGAAGACAACACATGCTACATGTTTCTATATTAGTTAGAACTGGGGGAAGATTTATTTTTCATTATGCACTTCAAGAAAAAAGTCGGAATGTCGAGAAAAAAGTTGAAATGTTGAGAAAAAAAGTCGAAATGTTGAGAAAAAAAGTCGAAATGTCGAGAAAAAAGTCGAAATGTCGAGAAAAAAGTCAAAATGTCAAGAAAAAAGTCAAAATGTCGAGAAAAAAGTCAAAATGTGGAGAAAAAAGTCGAAATGTCGAGATTAATGTTGAAGTATAATCTCGAGAAAAAAGTCGAAATGTCAAGAAAAAAGTTGAAATGTTGAGAAAAAAGTTGAAATGTCGAGAAGAAAGTCAAAATTTTGAGAAAAAATATGAAATGTCGAGATTAAAAAGGAAAGGAAACAGGAAGAAAAAATTAAGAAAAAAGAAAAAAAGAAGGAAAAAAAAGGAAAAGGAAAAAGAGAAGAAAAAAGAAAAAAAGAAAGAAAAACAAAAGAAGAAAAAAAGGAAAAAAAAGGTCAAACATTTTTGAAAAAGCTCCAGGAGCCACTAGGGCGGCGCTAAAGAGCCGCATGCAGCTCTGGAGCCGCGGGTTGCCGACCCCTGCACTAACAAGTGATTAATTCCTGATCCACAGTATCAGGCCTGGGATAAAAATAAACAGTGGTTTGTATTATATCATGTGAAAAGACTTTTTCTTATTATCTTTCCGTGTATCTCAGGTGTGATTCGCACCAAAGAGACCCTGGACCGTGAAATGGTTCCACACTACTGGCTCTCGGTGTACGTGACGGACCTGGGGACCGAGCCCCTGGTCTCCTGGACTCACGTCTTCCTGGACGTGCTGGACGTCAACGACAACGCTCCGGAACTTTCCCAGCCCGTGTATTTCGCCTCCGTCCAGGAGAACGTTGCCGCGGTGGCGTCTGTCGTCCGGGTGTCCGCCACGGACGCTGACGCGTCCTCCGAGGGGAGGCTTTCCTTCCAGATGCCGGAATCTCATCAAATGTTCTTTGACGTTGATCCAAAAACAGGTAAAGACACTTTTTTTTTTTTTCTCATCAGTGCTATTATTTGTAATTTTTTTTTTATTCATTTATTTATTTATTTTTTTCTCATTGAATTTACAAAAAAACAAGGCACATTCCAGAAAAAAAACATTTTCATCAAAGATAACTGAACAACCAATGAATAAAACAAAACAAAGAAAATACACAGCGAAAAGAAAAAAAAGGAATAAACAAACAAACAAAAAGAAAGAAAAAACGCAAGTGATCAGTCAGGAATTAGGGAACAAAGATACTTCTGAAGATGCTTTTTGAATCGTGCATGATTTTAAATATTTTTTTATACTGAATTATTACGTTTAAATATGCAATAAAGACTGGATTAATTTTCAAAAAGCGACATTTATTAAATAAAAAAATTTGCCAATATAATTAAATTATTAATTCCAAAGTCTATTTTCTTGTCCTCCACCAACTTAAATGCTTTCAAATGTAAGAATGGGAATGGTTTGATCATTATAGGTTATCCAGTATTGGAAAGCTTCCCAAAAGGTCCTGGTTAGAAACAGGAGAAAAAAAGATGCTCTAAGGTTTCGATGTTTGCGTTACAAAAAGTACAATTATTCAAATCTAAATTAAACCTTTTTGTAAAAAATCATTACATGGATAAACCTCATTCATTATTTTAAAATGAACTTCTTTAGCCTTAGGTGGAAGTGGAAAGGAGAGGTACCGGGTTCTCATCTTAAATAAAAAACTAGTCGTATAATGTTGAAACATACTGTATGTTTCCTCTTCAAAGGTGAAGAGAAACACACCAAAGTAAAATTAGTTCTCAAGAATTTATTATTACATTTTTTATCTAAAAAAAATACAACCATCTAGTCCAGGGGTCGGCAACCCAAAATGTTTTAGAGCCGTATTGGACCAAAAACACAAAAAACAAATATGTCTGGAGCCGCAAAAAATGAAAACTCTTCTATCAGCCTTAGAATGAAGGAAACACATGCTGCATGTTTCTATATTAGTTATAACTGAGGGAATATTTATTTTTTCATTATGCACTTCGAGAAAAAAGTCGGAATGTCGAGAAAAAAGTAAAAATGTCGAGAAAAAAGTCGAAATGTCGAGAAAAAAGTCGAAATGTCGAGATTAAAAAGGAAGAAAAAGGTCAAACATTTTATAAAAAGCTCCAGGAGCCACTAGGGCAGCGCTAAAGAGCCGCGGGTTGCCGACTCCTGATCTATAACCAAAGAAGGCATTTGTGGACTAACCACAGAATAAATCATCATGCCTTTAAGTTGGAGAATCATCGCTTGTGGAACTGCCTTAATTACTGTGTTATATTGTCTATTTGTACAAACAAGGTTTTATTTTGCAATGAAAGCATTATATGTTAAAAAATCACCTCCAGTTTCCAACAGATGCATAATGGACCACAGGTAAAGACACTTTCCACAGACATAAGACGTCTTTGGTGGGCATAAAAGGTTTTACAGCCAGGAGGGCCGGGGCTGTGAAAGCGGTCGTGTAACATCCCCCGTGTGGCTATGAAGGAACGTTTCCAGTATAAAGTAACCGTGGTGACGTCAGTTCGCCGTCCAGACTTCCAGTTTCATTAAGTCTGTGCTTTTAACTGGTCACTTACTGAAACTCTATCCTTTACACGACCCAGGGTCCCGTTGGACGGCAGTAAAAGAAAAGAAAGAGCTGGGACTGCGTACTTGAGCTACAGTAGCAACTGCTGTGTAATTCCATTAATCTAAGTCATAGGTGATTCTTTCTCTCTCTAATTATGTCTGTCTTCCATTAGTGCCCTAAAAATACCCATGTTTATCTTTAATTAGGAAAATGCACTCTTCTATTCCTCTAGTTCAGCGGTCGGCAACCCAAAATGTTGAAAGAGCCAAAACACAAAAAACAAATATGTCTGGAGCCGCAAAAAATGAAAAGTCTTGTAGAAGCCTTAGAACGAAGACAAATGTTGAGAAAAAAGTCGAAATGTCAAGAAAAAAGTCGAAATGTCGAGAAAAAAGTCGAAATGTTGAGAAAAAAGTCAAAATCTAGAGAAAAATAGTTGAAATGTTGAGAAAAATGTCAATGTGGAGATTAATGTTGAAGTACAATCTCGAGAAAATAGTCAAAATGTCGAGAAAAAAGTCGAAATGTTGAGAAAAAAGTGAAATGTTGAGAAAGTCAAAATTTCAAGAAAAAAGTCGAAATGTCTAGAAAAAAGTCCAAATGTCGAGAAAAAAGTCCAAATGTTGAGATTAAAAAGGAAAGGAAAAAGGAAGAAAAAGAGAGAAAAAAAGGAAAAAAAGAAGAAAAAAAAGAAGAAAAAAAGGAAAAAAAAGGTCAAACATTTTTGAAAAAGCTCCAGGAGCCACTAGGGCGGCACTGGAGCCGCGGGTTGCCGAGCGGGTTGCCGAGCCCTGAGCTAGTTCATCGTCACGTTAGACTGTGTGTACAATCATTTTGTTGAGAATAATCTGAAATTCCTGATGTTGGTGTGGATTCTTAGTTATCCAAGTCAAGGGGATCCTGAGAGGTCTTGCCTCCGTTGGAAGACCCAGATGTTCTCTAGGCCACTTGAGGTCTGAGGCCACGTTTCCACATAGCCGGGTATTTACAAAAACGGATATTTCCCCCTCTACGTTTTGAAAAATTCCATCATTTACACAAGATCATTTTCAAAATCTCTTCATTTACACGAACCCGCATAAATACGCTGTTAAGGTGCTATGAGCAGCCAAACCTACAGGTGGCAGTGTAACGAGAAGATAAAGTCATGCTAGCCAATCAGAATCCTGGAAAAAAACGTCAACAAATGACACAAGTAACTTCCAGTTAAGGCTGATTTATGGTTCCGCGTTACACCAACGCAGAGCCTACGGCGTACGGCGCACGTCGCCGCGTACCCTACGCCGTAGGCTCTGCGCCGATTTAACGCGGGACCATAATTCAGGCTTTACTTCCAAGACGGAACGAGAGTCTTTTGTTTGGAGTGACAGAGAAGTGGAGTTACTTTTAAGTGTGACTTTAGAATAAAAAACAGGTAATGTAGGAGCAGGGATGTATTGTCTCACCATATAGTGGGTGGAGGTGTGTCTGTGTGTGGGTGTGTCTGTGGAGGCGTGTCTGTGTGTGGGTGTGTCACTGGGGCAGAGTGGGTGACTGATTAAGATCACCTGCACCTGCAGTGGAGGAGGTTTTGTTTGTCAGAGAGAGGAGCTGATAATTTCTGTTGACCGCAATATAGGCTACGCAATATAGGCTACGCAATATAGGATACAAAATATACGAAATATAAGCATTGTAATATAGTAGAACATCCATTGAATGCAATCCACCATCAGACATTTGAAAGTGAAAAGGTTTAACTGGAGACCAACAAATAAATAACCAAAGAATGCATCTGTTTCATGTCGGTTTCTTGGATTCAGCGTGTCGGACAGATCTCAGCCAGTACTCTCTCAGCGACTAATTGTTTTGAAAGATAGTCGCCTTACATTGTCAACAGAAAATCGGCCACGGATTTCCACGCCTGGAGCCTTTCAGTTTCTTCTGATGCCACACTGGATAAGTCCACTCAAAAGTCTGAGCACGCAGCCACATTGGAGTCACTCGTGAGTAAAAAAAAAAACTGAATGAATGAACGGACGGATCGCAACGCAGCAAACACGGTATGTGTAACCAATGCAGTTTGTTCATGCTGTGAGCTGGTTCTTGTTTGGACGCAGTTTGAAACTTGCGCTGCAATATTGGATGGATATGGATGCTGTGATTCCTCATTGATGCCGCTGACCGTCTCTCACGTGTTGCATTTCTGCGGAGTGAACATGGATTGTTGTGGACATTAAAGTGGCGAAGAAGGAAGTGGATAATTGACGCGTTTCAGTGATGATCAACTGTCATGTGGAGACAATAGTGGATTGCTTGGTCTATGGAAAAGTGGTGGAAAAAGTGGATGATTCACAAATTTCTATGACGTTGCTCAACTTTGACGTGGATGCAATATTGGATTGCTCTGTTTTGGATGAAAAGGTTTCCATTTCAATGTTTTGATTGTTGAGGACGCTCGCTGAAGTTTCACTGCATTGCTGCTGCTGGTTGTTGCCAATATGAGTGGATCAAATGTTAGTTCTGCTGTAAGAGGTGCTGTTGATGTTGAAAATGGAAAAAGGATTGTCAAGCTCACTGAAAAGGCCCTGGCGGGTAAAATTGAAAAGCTTCAGAAGGAACGCAAAACCAGACTGAACAAAATGAAGGGTGTTATCAATGCTTTGAAACAGCTCATGGAAGATGAAGATAACGTCACACAAGTGCAAATTCAGCTGGGTGTTCTGAGGCCTCTACATCATCATGTAACATCATTGCATTCAGAACTGATGGACGTAATACCTCTGGATGAGCAGATAAGACAAAACGAGTGGTTTGCAAGCATCAGCAACTACAACAATGGCTTTATTGAGGATGTGGAACACTGGCTCTCTGAAAATGACAATTTGGTCTCAAGACAGAGGAGCAATGAGGAAATGGATGGACCTCCAAGCCAGGAAGTGGATGAGCCACTGCTCAATGGGAAGGAGTGGGAAAATCTTCCAATCATTGATGTGAAAGAGACTCATGAAGAAATTATCTCGGATCAAGCTGCCGTACTTGGAATAAGACCTGATGAAATCAAGCCAAGCGACAGCATTTCAAATATTGGCAAGCAGCATGGTTCAAAATCTACAACAAGCAGTACTCGGACTTCAAGCACTTCTACTAGCGCTGCACGCGTTAAAGCTGAAGCTGACATGGCTGCTCTTCTTGCTCGTCAAAGATTGCTTCAGGACAAGCATGACCTGGAGCAGATGGAGGAGGAGCTTAGAAAAAGGAAGGAGCGATTGAACCTTGAAATGGAGATAGCTGCATCAAAGGCTAAAGTGGATGTCCTGAGAGCTTCAGGAAGCAGTGTGAGAGGCAGCATATGTCGCAAATCTGATGTTGTGCAATCCCATACTGACAAAACAGATGTAGGTGCCCATGCTGCTCTTAACGTTCATGCTGATTCATTTGTGCCTTCTGGTTCAACACAGAGAAACCCAACCTCAGTCAGTGCTCTCCATTCTCATTTAACTAAACCTGATGAACCTCAAATACGCCAGCAGACATCAACCAAGTTCAAAATGGCTTATAGTGCTGCACCTGACATTTCCACATCTCAGTCTGGAGGCTCACACCTTCCTGCTAGTGCTGATAACAACATGGTGTCCATAATGGCACGGCAAAATGACATAACTGCTATGCTGGTCCAACAACAAAGGCTGTCATCTTTGCCAAACAGAGAGATTCAAGGGTTTGATGGCGATCCTCTAATGTTCAACACCTTCATGAGATCCTTTGAACAAAATATTGAGCAAAAGACAAGTGATGCAAGTGACTGCCTCTACTTCCTGGTGCAATACACCAGAGGGCAGCCACGAGAGCTTGTTAGAAGCTGCCAACAAATGCCTGCAGACAGAGGCTACATCAAGGCAAAAGCCTTGCTGGGACAGCATTTTGGAAATGAGCTGAAGATCTCTTCAGCTTATCTGGACAAAGCACTCTCATGGCCAATAATCAAAGCTGAGGACATAAAGGCATTCCAAGCTTATGGACTCTTCCTGAGAGGATGCTGTAATGCCATGGATGAAATACAGTACATGTCAGAACTCAACATGCCTGCAAATATGCTAAAAATAATAATGAAGTTGCCATACAAACTAAGAGACAACTGGAGGACGGCAGCGTGTGATATTCAAGAAAGACAACATCGTAGAGCCACATTTCCCGACATTGTGGATTTCATTGAACGTCACGTAAAAATTGCAGCTGATCCTATATTTGGAAACATACAAGATGTCACAAGAACAGTACAAAGCAAAGGCAGCAGCGAAGAAAAGTTTCAGCGTTACATACGTGAGAAAGGAAGTAGTTTTGCAACTACAGCCACTTCTGTGGATGGAAAGGCCCATACAAGGATTGGAGGAGGCTCACTGCACAAAAGGGCTTGTCTCTACTGCAAGGGTGAACACACACTGGAGTTGTGCTCTCTATTGGGAAAGAGAGTGCATAAAGACAAACTCGCCTTCCTCAAAGACCATGGGATTTGCTTCGGCTGCTTGTGCACAGGGCACATGTCGAAGGACTGTAGGAGGCGGTTGTCATGCAAAGTATGTGGGGCCAGGCATCCTAGCCTGCTTCATATTCACCCAAAAGGCAAAGAAGAAGAGAAGAGTCACGCCATTACAGCTGATAAGAACACAGCAGTTGGCAGTGCTGTGGTGGAAGTGCAAACTAGTGGCCTCACCGGGGCCGGTGAGCCGGACTGTAAACTCTCCATCGTTCCAGTCAAGGTTAAGTCAAAGAAAGGTCACAAAATTGTCCAGACTTATGCCTTTTTGGACCAAGGTAGTTCAGCATCGTTTTGTACGACAAGTCTGTTGGATAGGCTGAACATCACAGGAAGAGCAACAAACATTCTCCTACGCACTATGGGCCAGGAAAAGGTGGTGGCAAGCTGTGTTGTATCTGACTTGGAGGTAGCTGGCCTAGAGAGTGGCCTCTACTGCGATTTGGCAGATGTTTTCACACAGAAGAGGATGCCTGTCAGCAGGAGCAACATACCTCAACAACAGGATCTGTTGAAATGGCCATATTTGCATGGAGTAAATCTTCCTGAAATTGAATCAGATGTCGAGCTTTTGATCGGCTTGAATGCTCCAAGAGCTCTGGAACCCATAAAAGTGATTCCAAGTGAAGATGGGGGACCATATGCAATTCAGACCATATTGGGCTGGACTGTTAATGGACCATTGTGTGTTGGTGGAGCAGGCTGTGGTCAATCTAGCGTCACTGCTAATCGTATCTCAGCTGTGAAATTGGATGAGCTGTGGAAGCAACAGTTTCAAATGGACTTCCCCGAATGCAGCCAGGAAGAACAACTGGGTCCTTCAAGGGAAGATTGTCAGTTCATGGAAATGGTGCAAAGCTCAGTCAAGATGGTAGATGGCCATTACACCATTGCTTTACCTTTAAGGAACAGGGACGTGTGCATGCCTGACAATCGCAAGGTAGCTGAGCAGCGTGCCCTGATGCTGAAGAGGAGGTTCCAGAAAGATGACACATTTCATGCAGACTACGTTGCCTTCATGCGTAATGTCATTGCTTGTGGGTATGCTGAAAGGGTGCCTGCTGAGGATCTGGTATACAGTCAGGGAAAGGTTTGGTACATTCCGCACCACGGTGTATACCATCCAAAGAAGAAGAAGATCAGAGTGGTGTTCGACTGTGCAGCATCTTTCCAAGGGAAATCATTGAACACAGAGTTGTTGCAAGGACCTGATCTCACCAGCTCATTGATCGGGGTTATAACCAGGTTCAGGAAGGAGCCTGTTGTTTTGATGGCAGACATTGAGGCCATGTACCATCAGGTGCATGTGCCATCGGAAGATTCCAACCTGCTAAGGTTCCTCTGGTGGCCTGGTGGGGACATTTCTCAACCCATGGAAGAATACAGGATGCTAGTCCACCTCTTTGGAGCAACTTCATCTCCAAGTTGCGCCAACTTTGCTCTTCGGAAGTGTGCAGAGGATCACAGAGATTCCTTCAGTCAGCAGGCGGTGGATACCATTATGCATAGCTTCTATGTTGACGACTGTCTCGCTTCAGTGCCCTCTGAGTCTCAGGCTGTAGCTCTCTATCGTGACCTTCGAGCCATTTGTCTCAGAGGCGGCTTTCAGCTCAAGAAATGGATAAGCAACAGTCGGAATGTGCTCGCTGCTATACCTGAAGAAGAGAGAGCAAAAGAAGTGAAAGAGCTGGACTTGGACTATGACACACTCCCTGTCGAACGAGTGTTGGGCGTGCAGTGGTGTGTGGAATCCGATGCATTTAAGTTCAAGATCATGATTCAGGATAGACCTTTAACTCGTAGAGGGATTCTGTCTATGGTCAGTTCAGTCTACGACCCACTTGGAGTGCTGGTGCCAGTGGTGTTAAAGGCTAAGTTGATCTTGCAAGAGCTGTGCAGGAAAGGCCTTGGGTGGGACGACATCATACCTGAACCCACTGTAACAGAATGGACGAAGTGGGTGCAGGATCTCCACCTACTGGAGGACTTCAAGGTCTGCAGATGTTTTAAGCCTGTGAACTTTGGGGCTGTGACTTCTGCTCAATTGCACCATTTTGCAGATGCAAGTGAGGTGGGTTACGGGACAGTCACGTACCTGCTGATGCAAAACAACAGCGCACAGTCTTGCAGTGTCCTTATCATGGGAAAGGCAAGGGTGGCTCCCTTGAAGCCGATTACCATCCCCAGACTGGAACTCACAGCAGCAGTGGTTGCAGCACGCATGGATAGAGTGTGGAGAAAGGAGTTGCAGATGCCACTGCTAGACTCTGTATTCTGGACGGACAGTACCTCAGTGCTGAAGTATATCAACAACGAGACCTCCAGATTTCGAGTATTTGTCTCTAACAGAGTCTCTGAGATCCGTAAAACATCTTGTGCAGCTCAGTGGAGGTATGTGAGCACCTCATGCAACCCTGCTGACCTTGCTTCCAGAGGACTTGGAGTGGAGTCATTCCTCAAAGATACAAAGTGGATATCTGGCCCACAATTTCTTCTGCTGCCGGAGGAGCAGTGGCCTGCAATTCCAGACAGTATGGAAGAGCTTTCAGGACAAGCAGATCCTGAAGTCAAAACAATCACCTTGGCAAACGCAACCTGGGCTGAGAAAGAGAGTGACTCATTGTCTCAGTTTGCTGATTGTGTCTCGTCATGGAACCATCTGAAAAGGGTGGTGGGTTGGGTCGTACGATTCAAGAACCTACTCCTAGGTCTTTCAAGAAAAAGAAAAGAATGTAACGCAGCACTGGAACACACAAGGCATGATGACAACAAGCACAAAGATATTTTGAAGAAAGAGCTGCAGAGTGTCAAGCACTCATTCCACATTTTTCTCACTGTGGAGGAACTGAAGGAGGCTGAGTTGAAGATCATTGGGTTCTATCAGAGAAAAAGATTCCCAGAGGAACTTTCCAGGCTCCAAAAGGGACAGAGTGTGAAACGTACAAGCCAAATATATAAGTTGAATCCAGTGTTTGATGATGGTGTCTTGAGGGTTGGTGGACGGCTCAGTAGGGCAGCCATGCCTGAAGAGTCGAAGCATCCAGTCATATTGACCAAAGATTTGCACATCTCTGACATCATTCTAAGACATGTCCACCAGGAAGTCGGCCACTGTGGTAGAACCCACATGCTGGCAAGACTACGCCAAAAGTATTGGATTACTGGGGCCGGCGTGGCTATAAGAAAGATCTTGGCGAAATGTGTTGTGTGCCGACGGATACAAGGACGTCCGGCCAGCCAACAAATGTCAGATTTGCCACTCAACAGAGTACGTCCAGATGAACCACCATTCACTTCAGTGGGAGTAGATTGTTTTGGTCCGTTTGATGTAAGACGTGGAAGATCTCAAGTGAAAAGATATGGAGTTATATTCACCTGTCTAGCTTTGAGAGCTGTCCATATTGAAGTAGCAGCATCAATGGATACGGATTCTTTCATCAACGCCTTACGTCGGTTTATAGCAAGACGGGGCCAAGTCAAAGAACTCTGTTCAGACAATGGTACGAACTTCGTGGGCGCTGACCGAGAGTTGAAGAGACATATTGACCAATGGAATCAGTCTCAGATTCATGAAGAACTCCTGCAGAGAGGGATTAAGTGGACCTTCAATCCTCCAACTGGTTCCCACTATGGAGGAGCTTGGGAGAGACTAATTCGCTCTGTCAGAAAGGTCCTCAACTCTATTTTGAGAGTACAAAGGCTTGACGACGAAGGTCTCCACACAGTGCTGTGTGAGGTAGAAGCTATTCTCAATAGCAGACCCATAACTAAGGCTTCCTTGGACCCTAATGACCTTGAGGCTCTGAGTCCTAACCATCTTCTGCTCCTCAAAGGTCAACCATCTTTACCACCTGGTGTATTTGTAAAGGACGATGTCTACGCTGTCCGAAGATGGAAGCAAGTGCAATACATGTCCAATTTGTTTTGGAAAAGATGGACGAAAGAATACCTGCCACAGCTTCAGGAACGTCAAAAGTGGAACAAAGTCAAGCGAAACTTTATTCCTGATGACATCGTACTCATTGTTGATGACTCTGCACCCCGTAACTCGTGGATCATGGGGAGAGTTGTTGAGGCGGTACAAGACAAAAGAGGACTTGTACGACAAGTCAAGATCAAGACCAAGACAAGCTGTCTCGATAGGCCTGTCACAAAGGTTTGTCTTCTTCAGGAAGCTGGGTAGTCCTGAAGAATTTCTCATAGACTTCGTGTGTTTTTCTTCCTGATGGATTACTTTTTGATTTTTGCTTTTTCTGGAGATGACTTTATTTTTCACGGACTTTGCATGTTTTTTCTTCCTGATGGATTACTTTTTGATTTTTGCTTGTTCCGGTCATGGAAAGTCGGACATTGATGTCAGACTGGACTTTGAACTGTACTGATTTAAAAAAAAAAAAAAACACTGATCATTTGTATGTATCCTACATGAATTGTTGTGTGCTGTAATTATTCTGTTATAATAATTAGGGGCCGGAATGTAGGAGCAGGGATGTATTGTCTCACCATATAGTGGGTGGAGGTGTGTCTGTGTGTGGGTGTGTCTGTGGAGGCGTGTCTGTGTGTGGGTGTGTCACTGGGGCAGAGTGGGTGACTGATTAAGATCACCTGCACCTGCAGTGGAGGAGGTTTTGTTTGTCAGAGAGAGGAGCTGATAATTTCTGTTGACCGCAATATAGGCTACGCAATATAGGCTACGCAATATAGGATACAAAATATACGAAATATAAGCATTGTAATATAGTAGAACATCCATTGAATGCAATCCACCATCAGACATTTGAAAGTGAAAAGGTTTAACTGGAGACCAACAAATAAATAACCAAAGAATGCATCTGTTTCATGTCGGTTTCTTGGATTCAGCGTGTCGGACAGATCTCAGCCAGTACTCTCTCAGCGACTAATTGTTTTGAAAGATAGTCGCCTTACAGGTAAAATACAAGAAAATATTGACGGTGGCCAAACAAATTGTAAACACAGGTCGCACAAATGATGTTGGTGACGTTTCTGTCTCATAATGTGACGTTCTGAAACCTAAATGTCCCGTTTCCCTCCGTTTACAAGCAAACATGAAAACTGAGTTTTTGCAAATCTCCACTTTGGCCGGAGTTTTCAGAAATGATGGTTTTTGGAGACTTTGAGCTTCGTTTTCGTGTAAACGAACGAACAAAACGCATGAAAACACCAGCGTTTTTGCTACGTGTAAACGGGGGCCTAAGATTTCCCCGTCCAATATTTTCCGTCTAAATTATTTAAAAAAAAAGTTAAACCGCAAGACATCAGCCATTATATTGATCTAATGTGTTTTCTTCTGTTTGCTTATCCCCAATTTGATCAACAGGATTATTTGAAGAGATTGTGCACTTTTTTATCGTTTGAATTGGCCAGTCTTTAAAAGTTGGATCAGATTTTGAGATAAACCTCAGCACAGCGTTGGTTTAAAATGTTCAGCCTGCGGCGGCTGAAGCTTTTAATTGAGCTGCATACGGACGCGCGGATATACAGCAACTGTGGGATGATGGATGTAATTACATCAGATTGCACAGTGTGTCATTCACCCGTTTCATAGTCAATTTCAGCTAAATTATAGGTGTCTTGCTTCCTTTTGATTGATTTACATTTTGTTCATTATTCCTTCGTGGTCATAAAACATCTGGACAAACACTGTTCTTTCTCTCTTGCACATTGTTTCAACAAGTCAGCCGTGTCCCAATAGCTGGTTTTACATTTTGATATATGGTTATTTGTGTAGCTATAAAGCCTTAAGGAATGTTTTTCTTTCTTTTTTTTTCACGCAGTGGGTTTTTGAAAAATGTAGAACCTGGGTGTGGGGAGAAAGCAGAGCTGGAATTAAAACTTCCTCAGAGTTTACCTGCAGGTTCACTCTTCCATGATCCGGAGAAAATGGGAAAAAGTGTCAGATATCTGTGCGTTCATCTTTGTCAGTTGCAACCAGTACTGGAGTTGAGGGGGGATGAGGGGGGATGGAACCTCCCCCTGAAATAAAAACGGTCAAAATCATCCCCCCTGTAAAACTGCCATCCCTCCTTTCCATCCCTTATGTCATTTCATCAATGAATGTGGTTTTACTGCTATTTCAACATTTAGAGTCATCACCAGAAAAATAACACCAGAAAAATAACTTATTTGACAATTTTCACCTGTTTCAAGTAAATTTTCACTTGAAATAAGTAGGAAAATCTGCCAGTGGGACAAGATTTATCTTCTCATTACAAGCAAAAATAATCTTGTTCCACTGGCAGATTTTTCTACTTATTTTAAGTGAAAATCTACTAGAAACAGGTGAAAATTGTTGTTTTTTCCAGTGATGAGTCTTGTTTTACGTGTAATGAGATTTTTTTGACTAAAATTAGACATTTTAACTAGAAATAGGACAAATGTTACTTATCCTGTGAAGGACAGAGTCATATTGATAAGTTCAGAAAAGTGTTTTTTATTGTTGTGTTTTGATGTATTTGATGTAAGCCCAGTGGATATTTAAAGCTTACAGAAGGCTGCATTTAACTGCTGCTATGTCATTCCTGCAGTATTTCTGCAGGTGTTTTGGTCACTGCTATTATTTGTAATATATTATATTATTTGTAATCAGCACAAATTATCTGTCCCCATATGATAAAATCCACCATCCCCCCTGATTTTTTTTTTACAACTCGAGTACTGGTTGCAACTGAATCACCTGGCAGGGACTAATGCTGCAAATGTTTGCAGCATTTAGCTCCAGCGCTACGAGCCACGACACGTCCCGTCCTCCTATTGTCTCTTGGTGCTCGTCCCCGCCCTGGGGCCCGTTTACCGAGGGATTAAAGTGGGACAGGGCTCGTTGTGACTGAGACATCACGTAAAGGAGGTGTTGAAACAGCCTGAGAGTGTCACATTAAAAGCAGATTTTTTGTGTAGAAGCAGGTGTATTTGATATTCATTAACTCAAGCGCATAAGTGCAGGATGAAGTCTGTCCCGTTGAAAGACGTTATTGTGTCTCCGTTTACTTTTTGGCTCTGAGAAATTTCCCAAAGCCAAGTCTTAAGCTCAATTCTGAGAACATTTAGTTTTACCTTATCCAAACTACTGAACTTCAAATGTTCAGCCATCCCAAAGCGCTTCGTAAGATACGATTTTAATGAAACCTTCAACATGTATTACACTTGTGTTGATTACCGGTATATAACGAGATCTGTTTGAACTTACAGGACTGTCTCAGAAAATTAGAATATTGTGATAAAGTCCTTTATTTTCTGTAATGCAATTTAATAAAAAAATAAAATAAAATAAATAAAAAAAAAAAAATGTCATACATTCTGGATTCATTACAAATCAACTGAAATATTGCAAGCCTTTTATTATTCTAATATAGCTGATTATGGCCTATGGTTTAAGATTATGATTCCCAGAATATTCTAATTTTTTGAGATAGGATATTTGAGTTTTCTTAAGCTGTAAACCATGATCAGCAATATTAAAATAATAAAAGGCTTGCAATATTTCAGTTGATTTGTAATGAATCCAGAGTGTATGACATTTTTGTATTACAGAAAATAAAGGACTTTATCACAATATCCTAATTTTCTGAGACAGTCCTGTATATTTTATCTGGAAGAAATTGCAAAAAAAGTGCAGCTTCCTGATCATTTCTTTCTGTTCTTAGAAGGATATTCATGAGACAACATAGCAATGATTTAACACACAACACATTGTGTTTGGCTCTTGTTTCAATATGACACTCAGTGAGTTTACAGGAACAACAATACTCTGATATTAATCTGATCGAGACAGTCAAGAAAGAAACAGCCACGTTAAACGACAATCCTGGTCCAAATACAGCGCTAAATGATGAAACAATAACGTAATAGTTGCATTATTGTAGACTGGAAACATCTTAATCAGATCATCACGTCCTGCTGGAGTTTTCACCTGAATATGCAGCACTTAAGAAAAAAAGAGATTGCAGAGCAAAAATAAACAGCAGGAGCCTTTGGAAAAATGTGGAAGAAAATACAATCATGTATTCTATTATAACGCAGACAAACCTTAAATCCATTACAATCACAGAACATAATCATCTCTGAGAAAACGGCTTCCTTTAACGACCTTAGTCGTGCACAGTCAACAACTTAACTGCTGCTGCTTTCACCAAACTTTACTTTTCTAATTAAAACATTCCTTTCCCTTTTCTGTTCAATTTAAGGCCACTCTGGTTTCATGATTCATGCACACCTTGAGGAGGAAACTGTTGTTTGATTAGTAGCGGACATAAATTATTTAAGTTTACTTATTTTCTATTTATCTTAAAGGAATGCAAAAACAGCAACTCTGTCGTGTTTTGCTTTTCCAGTAAATGCACAAAACTCCGAGGTCAGTTTGTGCTCGTGGAAATCTCATTACCCACTCAGGCTCGTCTTCACGTGGAGCGGTTCTATACGGTGGGGGGTGAAATGAGCTAAACAGCAAATTTCATTTAGTTGTCTTTTTAATTTTGTGCACGCTGCCCACTGAATCACCGCTGCTGCACAGATAAAACGTAATTGATCGCTGGCAGCTTAAGCAGTTTCCATGATGAGAAATGAATTCCATCCATCCATTTTCTTTGTAGCCGCTTAATCCCGTGCAGGGCCTGCCGGAGCTCGTCCCGGCTCATGACAGGCCGACGGCGTGAGTACACCCTGTACAGGTCACAGTCAGAAATTATAGGTAGGATACAACTTTGCACGTAGCAGGATTTAAAAAAAAAAAAAGAAAAAGAAAAGTGCAACATACAGGGCAGCGTTGACGGCTACGGAAGCGTATCGCATTCACTTGAGAAAAAAAATCTGCTGTTTTTCTGAATTAACGAGATCAAATTTTAATGAAAAAAAAATCTGCTCTGTTTTTCTGAATTAACGAGTTAATTATCTCAGAATTCCGAGAAAAATTTTAATGAAAAAAAAATCGCTTTCCGTCTGAACAACCGCAAAGTCCTGAGGTGTCTGCGCAAAGTCGACAAACTAATGATAATACCATCTATATAATATAAAGACAAGAGTATCTCCCAATGTTTCAAACCAAAAGCAAAATAAAACTGGATTAAACTGAACAGGAACATGTTTGTCTCCATGAAATCGAGCTCTCAAGTGAATGACAGACTCCTGCAAGTTGTGAGGAATCTGGTTAATTCAGAAAAACAGAGCAGATTTTTTTTTTTTCATTAAAACTTTTCTCAAGTGAATGCAATACGATTCCGTAGAAGGCCACCGGTCTGCAGGTTTTAAATATTTATTATTTTTATTAAAAATGTTTGACCTTTTTTTCTTTTTTTCCTCTTTTTTTTCTTCTTTTTTTCCCTTTTTTTCTCTTTTTTTCTTCTTTTTTTCTTTTTTCTTTTTTTTTCTTTTTTTCCTTTTTTTCTCTTTTTTCTTCCTTTTTCCTTTCCTTTTTAATCTCGACATTTTGACTTTTTTCTTGAAATTTCAACTTTTTTCTTGACATCTTTTTTCTGAAAGTGCATAATGAAAAAAAAAACTCTCCCCAGTTCTAACTTATATAGAAACATGCAGCATGTGTTGCCTTCATTCTAAGGCTGATACAAGACTTTTCATTTTTTGCGGCTCCAGATATATTAGTTTTTTTGTGTTTTTGGTACAATATGGCTCTAAAACATTTTGGGTTGCCGACCCCTGGATTAGACCATGAGAAGCAATTTGTTTTGTTGGGACTTCATGATTAGTAAAGTGGCATATTGGTGATAATTTGGCAGACGGAACATTTGCTGTCATCTTATTGATAAGGAGCACAGCAGCAGTTTTAAACACATTTGCAACCACGTGCTTAAAGAGCAGCGTTTACATCGTGAACCGTGTCAGTGTTCTCACAAGAGTCCGTCATTTGTAACGATGTAGTTCACTACAAAATGAGAAGTGGTGGGGGTTTGACATATCTAAGGTCAGTTAGCGCTCCTTCAGCCACAAACTCTTGAGAAATGGCATCTCTATAAATTTAAACCAGATGATTTACCAGGGATTTCAGTGGGCTGACCTTGTTCCCATACATGATTCTACTCAACTGTTAACTGAGATGTAAATCAGCAGGTGTTTTACTTCCATTCGTCGGAGCTGCAGCGAAGAATACTGAGGACTCTTTGTGCTGCTTTTGGTGATAAGGATGTTGTTTCCAGTTTATAGACGCCCACTCAGATCTTTTCTTTGAGTTCAAGGCTGGAATGAGCTGAAATTGAGGCTGCTTTTGAAGTGCAAGTCCCCCTTCACCACAAGACATATGGGAATATTCCATTTACATGGTAATTAATCATTTGGGATATCTGGATCAAACCAGCGACGCACGGAGAACATTATGACGCAATTCCTGTCATTTCTGCTTCTCCTTCCTGTATCCAAATTCAAAACAAATGCTGCTTCGCGCAACTTTTCTCTCACCTTCTTGTAAATCTTCTATCCCGGTACTTTCTACCGTCTACAAATGCAGAAATGTTCATATCCTTCATTACATTTATGAAGTGATTAGTCTCCTCCTGGTCTTGGTTTCTCCGTGTTTATAAGAACTTCCTGGACTCAAAAGACCAGGATTCCTTGTGAACAGAACATGTGCAGAAAACAAATTCCTGTTGCTTTTCATATTCCGTTTGCCGTTTACATGACCGAATATTCGGTTTTTAACCCTTGTACTGTGTTTGGGTCAAAATGACCTAATTCTCCTGTTCCTTCTTTCCTCCTGCTCTCTCCTTCCTTCTTCACTTCCTCTTTACTCCCTTCCTTCCTTCTTTTCTCCCCTCATACATTCTTTACTTGTTTTCTCCTTCCTTCCTTCCTTCCTTCCTTCCTTCCTTCCTTCCTTCCTTCCTTCCTTCCTTCCTTCCTTCCTTCCTTCCTTCCTTCCTTCCTTCCTTCCTTCCTTCCTTCCTTCCTTCCTTCCTTCCTTCCTTCCTTCCTTCCTTCCTTCTTTTTTCCCTTCCTTCCTTCTTTCCTCCCTTCTTTCTTTCCTTCCTTTTTTCTCCATTCCTTCCTTCTTTTTTCCCTTCCTTCCTTCTTTCCTCCCTTCGTTCTTTCTTTTCTCCCCTCGTACATTCTTTCCTTGTTTTCTCCTTTCCTTCCTTCCTTCTTTTTTCCCTTCCTTCCTTCTTTTCTTTCTTCCTTCCTTCCTTCTTTCTTCCCTTCTTCCCTTCCTCCTTCCTTGACCCGAAGACAGCACAAGGGTTGAAAGGAGTAACCCAGGGGTCATATTGGGGTTTTTAAAAACC